>NW_024751519.1:0-8361 GCF_018991925.1 Homarus americanus
TCCCAGGCTGACTGATGGCCAGCGCCATCTTGTGACCATAGTCTTCCCTACACAAAATGAGAAGAAGTTTATCATAACAATGTATATACTGTATATGTGTGTGTGTGTGTGTTGCTTCATTGTAGTTCTTCATGCACCAAGATTAACATAAACATTATTCTGGTGGGTGTGTCTCATGAGTATTGAAATGCTGTAACTGTAGGAAATATCAACGTATCCACAGACGGTTTCACTCATCTTCTGTTAAACGCCAAGAAACATTTACATTTATTTAAAGAATTATTATGATAGATTGTTTAAAAAATGGGAAAAAGATTTGCGATTGTAATCTGAAAATATCGTAAGATGGTCGTGACGATGTTATGTAGATGACAGTGAAAAATTTTATGCATTTGGGAAGTAACCTTAGCTGTGATGGTAGATGTGTGAATTGAATCATAACAAGAATAAGTTTAAGTTAAAACAGCGTTTAATAATATAAAAGCTAATGAAAGGGGACATCAACTTTAGCGTGGACATTTTCAGCTGACACCAGAAAGCGGTTGGAGGCCTTTGCAAAGCTTGGACACTTGATCTTGATGTTGTGCAGTGCGGCCTTGCGGTTAAGTATGTTGAATGCGTTTGAAGCGTCGACCAGGAGAACGGCCTCACAATCGCGTTGCTCAAATATCGTTCTCATGGCGTGAATGGCAGCTTCCCCTCCAGCTTGTTGGCCAGCACAAACTTGCAGGTTCCCTGCTGCTGCCCTGACATCGTCCTTTACCACTACTACTACTACTACTACTACTACTAATAATAATAATAATAATAATAATAATAATTGAAAAGAACCATAATTAAATGAAAAAGAAAAAAGAAAAAAAGATCAAGAGTGAGAAACGGCAGTGTGTATGTTGTGTTGTCAAAGTAAACGAAACAATTGAGACCCTGCAATTGAGTGTAAATGAGGCAGAGAGTCAGATCAGCAACCTGGGACTTGGTCACAATTTTCGTGATGCCATATGGCAGCAGGGTCTACCATTAGACAACACATTATGCTTCCAAAATCTTCCCAGGCGGTAGTACCTCCCTGTTTGATAGCTGCCTACTACCTTACTACCCATGGAGAGACCTAACCAAAGAAGAATAAATAGAACAGACAGCCAGGATGACGTACTATGGAGAGAGACAGTCTCTCAACCTGTGTGACCCCTCTTGGACTTACCCAACCTTAGTTAATTCCCAAGTGACGCACTGCCACAAAGCAGTGAATCCACCAAACAGACCCCCCGAACTCATAAACGTTAAAATGTTTATATTGTTGACTATTTACACTTATTTCACTGTTACGTTCTTAAAGTTACTTAATCTTAGGTGATGAAACAGTAATGAAATATGTGTGAAGATTGTTCTCTTAATAATTATTACTTTACTCACCATAAACAGGCTGCATCTACCTGAACCGCAGGTCACATTAAATAGAATTTATCAATCACTCTTGGGCCGTACAAAGACATAGTTCGGGCCAAGGGTTGCCCATGTCTGATTTACGCAACAACCAGTACACCAGTAGCCCCCAACCATTCTAGGCTCTGGGCCATATTTGTCTTTGTAATTATAGTAGATCCACTCCCCGCTGTCTCCCTCTCTCTAGCTATAAAATCGTATGAAGTTATTACATATTTTCATTATTTCGCTCAAACAAAGAATCCCAAATATTTCACAATGTTCCAATAAACCCATGCCGGTTACATAATATGGTTCCGCGGGTGCCATGGCGCCCGCGATCTTTAGTTTGGGGACCACTACACTACACAATACTATCACCTACACTACATCCACTACACTATCATTTACACTTGTTACGAGTTGGGGATTTAGAATATAGTTATACGTCTACCCAGATCCCAACAGGTAATAACAACAAAAAACACAAAGACAATCGGACTATAAAAGGGTAGACAAAGGATGCGAGATTTCGTTGTATATAATAGAGTACCATAAATCCCTTAACAAAATATTCAGCTTATAAATTACCCTTAACCAAACTTAACCTAAACATTAACAGTATATACATATTAATAAACATAAAACAATCTTGAAGCAAGTGGACGTGGGGGAGTTAATACAAAATATAAGTACTTAAGTGAGGAGCTGAGATGGCTGACGAGTAAGGCTGAGTATTGTAGAAGACGGTAGGTAGTCACTGTACATAGGTTTAGAGGATAGATGATCCTGTGGTCACTTCCCAGAGCCAAGTGTTCTCTCCTCGAATTGGAGCTGACAAAGAAGACTTTGAGGAGGTGACGCAACAACCAGGATATGGAGAAGAGAAACCCCGGAGTGGTAACTAAGACGAGTCATACTCGTGTCTCGTCCCTAGATGGCGTTGCTCGTGGTGCTGGGTAGGTAGATCAGGACAATAGATGGCGTGGTTCGTAGTGCTGGGTGGAGGGGTTCGTAACACACTACATACACTAAACTATCACCTACACTACATTCACTACACTACCATCTACACTACATCCACTACACTATCACCTGCACTACATCCACTACACTATCATCTACACTACATCCACTACACTATCACCTGCACTACATCCACTACACTATCATCTACACTACATCCACTACATTATCATCTACACTACATCCACTACACTATCACCTACACTACACCCACTACCCTACCATCTACAGACACTACCTACACTATCACCTACACCACATCCACTACAATATCATCTACACTACATCCACTACACTATCACCTGCACTACATCCACTACACTATCACCTGCACTACATCCACTACACTATCATCTACACTACATCCACTACACTATCACCTACACTACACCCACTAACCAATCACCTGCACTACATCCACTACACTATCACCTACACTACAAAACACTATCACCTACACTACATCCACTACACTATCATTTACACTACATCCACTACACTATCACCTACATTACATTCACTACACTACCATCTACACTACATCCACTACACTATCATCTACACTACACCCACTACACTATCACCTGCACTACATCCACTACACTATCACCTACACTAAACCCACTACACTATCATCTACACTACATCCACTACACTGTCACCTGCACTACATCCACTACACTATCATCTACACTACATCCACAACACTATCATCTACACTATATCCACTACACTATCACCTACACTACACCCACTACCCTACCATCTACACTACATCTTCTACACTGTCTTCTACACTACATCCACTACACTATCTTTTACACTACATCCACTACATTATCACCTATACTACATTCACTACACCACCATCTACACTACATCCACTACACTATCATCTACACTAAATCCACTACACTATCACCTACACTACATCCACTACACTATCATTTACACTACATCCACTACACTATCATCGACACTACATCCACTACACTATCACCTACACTACATCCACTACACTATCATCTACACTACATCCACTACACTATCATCTACACTACATTAAATACACTATCATTTACACTACATCCACTACACTACCATCTACACTACATGCACTACACTATCATCTACACTGCATCCACCACACTATCACCTACAAAACACCCACTACCCTACCATCTACACTACATCCTCTACACTATCTTCTACACTATATCCACTACACTATCATCTACATTGTAGGTGAGTGTAATGTACATAGTGTAGATTCTACACTACATTCACTACACTATAATCTACACTACGGCCACTACCTTATCATTTACACTACATTAAAGTAAACTAACGTGTTCTCTTCATTTACTACATCCATTCAACCTCCTTGATTTCACCAATCGATTCGAAGCTATCTATTTTTAAGATCTCAGATTTTGCACACACTCTTTTTCTATTCTAAAATTGTTAAAAAATACTGTGCAAACAAGATATGTCTATAGATTCAAAATATCTTCACGAAAGAGTAAATACTTTTCAGCCAGAGTATATTGATTTTCTGTATAAAGGCGCGGTGATAACGCGTCTGGGGACTGGTGCCTATGGTACTTGTGATCTCCTCGACACCTTACATTTACCGTTGATCGTCATAAAATGGTTTAAGGATGATGAATAAAAATAGAATAGCAGAGTTTCCTTCATCGTCGAGGCAAACGTATTGGCCCGGTTATAGGGCGTTTGTGGTGTATAGCGGTATTTAGGGGTATGTATAGAGAAAAAGGTGATCGTTAGTGAATATGCCGGCATTACTCTGAAAGCATATATTAAAGAGAATGAAATCACCGAAAAAATGTTTTATAGTCTGATGTATATGGTCCATGAGATCGTTCAGGGACTGTTCATGGTGGGTTATGCTCACTGTGATATTAAGTATGATAACATATGTGTAGATGAAAATGAGACTGACTAAAACGTGACCCTGATTGACTTTGGCCTAAGTCGACGGCTTAGGACAGTAGTTTTTAATAGAAGAGTACCTGACTCATTTTAGTAGTACGCTCCAGAAGTACGAGCAGGAGGGGTATGTTCGGAGGCCAGTGAGATGTATAGTGCAGGTCGTATGTGGATATATCTTAAACACGGAGTACGCTTCCCCATGGATCCTAAAATAAAATTTTGGATAAAAAATTCACAGAATTGGGAACCACGTGCGAGGCCCTCGAATAATGACCTCCTCCACCTACTCTAAACCGCTCTTAGGAGAGTGTACCCACAATCACCATCTACAAGGGGGAATATGGGTTGGAGGGTATCGCCCCAACCTAAGCCAGAAGACACGTTAGGTCAATAAATAATAGATTGGATATCGGGTCCCACAAAGCCAAATGGACCAGATGAGTCGAAACGAAAAAGATTTATGTCCCCCACAAAGTCAGAAGGACATTGTGACTCAAAACGTAAAAGATTTCTGCGGTCCACAAAGTCAGAAGGGCCAGATGAGTCAAAACGAAAAAGATTTCTGTCCCCCACAGAGTCAGAAGGACATTGTGACTCAAAACGTAAAATATTTCTGCGCTCCACAAAGTCAGAAGAACATTGTGACTCAAAACGTAAAAGATTTCTGCGCTCCACAAAGTCAGAAGGGCCAGATGAGTCAAAACGAAAAAGATTTCTGTCCCCCACAAAGTCAGAAGGACATTGTGACTCAAAACGTAAAAGATTTCTGCGCTCCACAAAGTCAGAAGGGCCAGATGAGTCAAAACGAAAAAGATTTCTGTCCCCCACAAAGTCAGAAGGACATTGCGACTCAAATCGTAAAATATTTCTGCGCTCCACAACGTCAGCAAATGTCAACGAAAGTCTCAATAAGCCGACATTGTGACTCAAACGTAAAGATGCCCACAAAGTCAGAAGGCCAACTACAAAGTCAAAACAAAAACGAAAGATTTCTGTCTCAAATAGTCAGGAAGGACATGCCGAGTCCAAACGAAAGATGAGTCAAAAGATTTTCATGTGTCAGACTGTCACTGTGACTCAAACACAAACAAAACTACAGTTAATCTTTAGATGCAAACACTCATCTATCACTCTTTACTCTATATTCTACCACTCTTACTCTATATTCTTACCCTAGAGAACGTGGCACTTAGTTGCTCTTGATATTTATTTTTGTTACTCAATCATTGAATATTTTTTAATTACATTTTACTAGTGATAGATGAGTGTTTGTATCTAAAGATTCAGCATGACTATAGTATATTATGAACTGTACATGAATAAGTTGCATTCTAAGCAGTAGAACAACAAAAGCGAATCAATGTTTCATTTTGTCTCACCCCGTCCTTCTGACTTTATGGTGGGCAGATCTTTCGTTTTGACCATTTGGCCCTTCTGACTTTGTGGAGCGCAGAGATCTTTTTCGTTTTGAGTCACAATGTCCTTCTGACTTTGTGGGGACAGATCTCTTTTTCGTTTTGACTCATCTGGCCCTTCTGACTTTGTGGAGTGCAGAGATCTTTATGGTTTTGAGTCACAATGTCCGTCTGACTTGTGGGGGACAAAAATCTTTTTGTTTTGACTCATCAGGCCCTTCTGACGTTGTGAGCGCAGAAATTTTTCTTAGTTTGAGTCACAATGTCCTTCTGACTTTGTGGGGAAGAAATCTTTGTTTTGACTCACAATGTCCTTCTGACTGGGGGACAGAAAACTTTTTCGTTTGACTCATCTGGCACTGCTGACTTTGTGGAGCTCAGAAATCTTTTTCGTTTTGACTCATCTGGCCATTCTGACTTTGTGGGGACAGAAATCTTTTTTTCGTTTTGACTCATATGCCCTTCTGACTTTGTGGAGCGTAAACCCTTTATATTGAGTCACAATGTCCTTTTGACTTTGTGGGGGACAGAAATCTTTTTTCGTTTTGACTTATCTGCCCCTTCTGACTTTGTAGGAGCGCAAATCTTATATGTTTTGAGTCACAATGTCCTTCTGACTTTGGGGAAAGAAATCTTTTTCGTTTGACCAATGTCCTTCTGACTGGGGGACAGAAATCTTTTTCGTTTTTACCTCATCTGGCCCTGCTGACTTTGTGGAGCCTCAGAAATCTTTTCGTTTTGACTCATCTGGCCATTCTGACTTTGTGGGGACAGAAATCTTTTTCGTTTTGACTCATCTGGCCCTTCTGACTTTGTGGAGCGCAGAAATCTTTTACGTTTTGAGTCACAATGTCCTTCTGACTTTGAGGGAACAAATATTTTCGTTTTGACTCATCTGGCCCTTCTGACTTGTGGAGCGCAGAAATTTACGTTTTGAGTCAAAATGTCCTTCTGACTTGTGGGGACAAATATTTTTCGTTTGACTCATCTGGCCCTTCTGACTTTGTGGAGCGCAGAAATCTTTTACGTTTTGAGTCACAATGTCCTTCTGACTTTGTGGGGAAAGAAATTCGTTTTGACTCACAATGTCTCTGACTGGGGGACAGAAATCTTTGTTTTTACTCATCTGGCCCTGCTGACTTTGTGGAGCTCAGAAATTTTTTTCGTTTTGACTCATCTGGCCATTCTGACTTTGTGGGGACAGAAATCTTTTTCGTTTGATTCATCTGCCCTTCTGACTTTGTGAGCGCAGAAATCTTTTTATTGTTTTGAGTCACAATGTCCTTCTGACTTTGTGGGGACAAATATTTTCGTTTTGACTCATCTGGCCCTTTCTGACTTGTGAGCGCAGAAATCTTTTACATTTTGAGTCACAATGTCCTTCTGACTTTGTGGGGCGACATTTATCGTTTTGACTCATCTGGCCCTTCTGACTTTGTGGAGCGCCGAAATCTTTTACGTTTTGAGTCACAATGTCCTGACTTTGTGGGGACAAATATTTTCTGTTTTGACTCATCTGGCCCTTCTGGACTTTGTGAAGCGCAGAAATCTTTTACGTTTAGAGTCACAATTTCCTTCTGACTTTGTGGGGACAGAAATCTCTTTGGTTTTGACTCATCTGCCCTTCTGAATTTTTGGAGCGAAAAAATCTTTTTACGTTTTGAGTCACAATTTCTTCTGACTTTGTGGACAGAAATCTTTTTTCGTTTTGACTCAACTGGCCCTTCTGACTTTGTGGACCGCAGAAATCTTTTTATGTTTTGAGTCACAATGTCCTTCTGACTTTGTGGAGACATAAATCTTTTCGTTTCGACTCATCTTGTCCTTCTTACTTTGTGAGCGCAGAAATCTTTTTTCGTTTTGACTCAACTGGTCCATTTGGCTTTTAGGAACCCGATATCTAATCTATTATTTATTGACCTAACGTGTCTTCTGGCTTAGATGGAGCAGATACCTCCAACCCATATTCCCACTTGTAGATGGTGATTGTGGGTACACTCTCCTCAAGAGCGGTTAAGAGTAGGTGGAGGAGGTCATTATTCGAGGGCCTCGCACGTGGTTCCCATTTCTGTGATATTTTATCCAAAAATTTTATTTTAGGATCCATAGCGCACTCCGTGTTTATATATCCACATACGACTCTGCACTATACATCTCACTGGCCTAAACATACCCTCCTGCTCGTACTTCTGGAGCGTACAACCAAAATGAGTCAGGTACTCTTCTATTAAAAACTACTGTCCTTAGCCGTCGACTTAAGATAAAGTCAATCAGGGTGACGTTTTAGTCAGTCTTATTTTCATCTACATAATAGTTATTATACTTAATATCACAGTAAGCGTAACCCACCATGAACAGTCCCTGAACGATCTCAATGACCATATACATAAGACTATAAAACATTTTTTCGGTGATTTCATTCTCTTTAATATATGCTTTAGAGAAATGCCGGCATATTCACTAACGATCACCTGTTTCACATACCCCTCAAATACCGCTATACACCACAAACGCCCTATAACCGCCAGCACTTTGCCTTGAG
>NW_024751520.1:0-54029 GCF_018991925.1 Homarus americanus
GCAGTCCTCCTCCTCCTTCATCTACAACTCCTCCTACTCCTCCTGCCTCTACAGCTCCTTGTCTTCCTCCACTCTGTTTCCTCTCCTCCTGCCTCTACAGCTCCTCTCCTCCTCCTCCTGCCTCTACAGCTCTTGTCTTCCTCCTGCCTCTTCTGCTCTTCCTCCTCCTCTGTCCTCTGCCTCCTCCCACTCACTCCTGCATCTCTGGCTCCTCATTTCCTCTCCTGCCTCTTCCTCCTCCTCCCTCTACACTCCTCCTCTTCCCCACACCCTTCTAGCTCTCTCCTCCTCCTCGCATCTCTGGCTCCTCCTCCTCATCATCCTGCCTCTGGTTCATCCTCATCTCATCCTCCTTGTCCTAAACTCATCTATCCCCTCCTGCCTCATTGTCATCATCCTCTGCAGCTCCTCCTCATCCTCCTGCCTCTCCATCTCCTCCTCCTCGCCTGCATCTGCAGCCATCCTCCCTGCCTCTCTGGCTCCTCATCCTCCTCCTGCTCTCTGCTCCTCATCCTCCTGCCTCTACAGCTCCTTCTCCCCTCCTGCCTCTGCGCCATCTCCTCATCCCGCCTGCCTCTGCAGCTCCTCATCCTCATCGCCTGCCTGGTTCATCCTCCTCCTCCCGCCTCTGCAGCTCCTTCTCCTCATCCAGCCTCTGGCTCCTCCTCCTCTCCTGCCTCTACGGCTCATCATCATCCTCTCCTGCATCTGCTCCTCATCACCACTTGTCTCTGATATCATCATCTCCTCCATCTTCATCATCCAGCATCAGCCCCTCATCATTGCTTCTCTAACAACATCTCATCTGCAGCTCATCATCATCCTGCCTCCTGCAGCCATTCTCCCTTGCCTCTGCAGCTCCTCCTCCTCCTCCTGCCCACTCCTCCTCCTCTGTCCTCATCCTAGCTCCTCCTCCTCCTCCTCCTCCTCCTTGCCTCCTGGCTCCTCCTCCTCCTCCTGCATCTACAGCTCCTCTCCTCCTC
Organism: Homarus americanus; assembly: GCF_018991925.1. NCBI lineage: Eukaryota > Metazoa > Arthropoda > Malacostraca > Decapoda > Nephropidae > Homarus > Homarus americanus. The sequence continues at coordinate 984 of NW_024751520.1, forward strand.
CTCCTCCTCTGCTCCTCCTCCTCCTCCTCCTCCTGCCTCTCGCTCCTCCTCCTTCTCCTCCTCCTCCTCCTCCTCCTGCCTCTACAGCACCTCATCCCCTCCTCCTGCCTCCTACCGTCCTCCTCCTCCTCCCCTTGCCTCCTCCTCCTGCCTCTGCTCACCTCCTGCCTCTGCTCCTCCTGCCTCCTCCTCCTGCCTCTACAGCTCCTCCTTGCCTCTGGCTCCTCCTCCTGCTCCTCTACAGCTCCTGCTGCTCATCACTGTCTACAGCTCCTCATCTCTCCTTGCTCTTCCCTCCTCCTCCTGCCTCTACAGCTCTCCTCCTCTGTTCTCCTCCTCCTCCTGCCTCTGCAGCTCCTCCTCCTCCTCCTGCCTCTACAGCTCCTCCTCCTCCTCCTGCCTCTGACTCCTCCTCCTCCCTCTACAGCTCCTCCTCCTCCTCCTGCCTCTACAACTCCTCCTCTTCCTCCTGCCTCTGCTCCTCCTCCTCCTCCTCCTGCCTCATCGCTCCTCCTCCTCTCCTGCCTCCCCAGCTCCTCCTCCTCCTCCTGCCTCTGCTCCTCCTCCTCCTCCTGCCTCCCAGCTCCTCCTCCTCCTCCTGCCTCTCAGCTCTCCTCCTCCTCCCTCCTCTGCTCCTCCTCCTCCTCCTGCCTCATCAGCTCCTCCACTCCTCCTCCTGCCTCTACAGCTCTCCTCCTCCTGCCTCTACAGCTCCTCCTCCTCCTCCTGCCTCATCAGCTCCTCCTCCTCTCTCCTTCTACAGCTCCTCATCCTCCTCCTGCCTCTGCTCCTCCTCTCCTCCTGCCTCTGCAACCTCCTCCTCCTCCTGCCTCTACAGCTCCTCCTCCTCCTCCTGCCTCACAGCTCCTCCTCCTCCTCCTGCCTCTACAACTCCTCCTCCTCCTCCTGCCTCTACGCTCCTCCTCCTCCTCCTGCCTCTGCTCCTCCTCCTCCTCCTCTCTGCCTCCTCCTCCTCCTCCTCCTGCCTCTACAGCTCCTCCTCCTCCTCCTGCCTCCACAACTCCTCCTCCTCCTCCTGCCTCTGTTCCTCCTCCTCCTCCTCCTGCCTCTACAACTCCTCCTCCTCCTGCCTCCTACAGCTCCTCTCTTCCTCCTCCCCTCATCAACTCTCTCCTCCTCCTCCTCCTGCCTCCACAACTCCTCTCCCTCTTCGCTTCCTCTGCAGCTCCTCCTCCTCCTCCTGCCTCTACAGCTCTCCTCTTCCTCCTGCCCTCAGCTCTCCTCCTCCTCGCCTCTACAGCTCCTCTCTCATCATCCTCTGCAGCTCCTCCTCCTCCTCCTGCCTCTACAGCTCCTCCTCCTCCTCCTGCCTCTACAGCTCCTCCTCCTCCTCCTCCTCCTCCTGCCTCTACAGCTCCTCCCTCCTCCTCCTCCTCCTACCTCTGCTCCTCCTCCTCCTCCTCCTGCCTCTACAATTCCTCCTCCTCCTCCTCCCTGCCTCTACAGCTCCTCCTCCTCCTCCTGCCTCTACAACTCCTCCTCCTCCTCCTGCCTCCTACATCACTCCTCCCCTCCTGCCTCTACAGCTCCTCCTCCTCCTCCTCAGCCTCTGCTCCTCCTCCTCCTCCTCCCTCCTCCCCGCTCCTACTCCTCCTCCCTACCTCTACAGCTCCTCCTCCCTCCTCCTCCTTCTGCTCCTCCTCCTTCTCCTCCTGCCTCTACAATTCCTCCTCCTCCTCCCCTCCTGCCTCCCAGTTCCTCCTCCTCCCCCTGCCTCTACAATTCCTCCTCCTCCTCCTGCCTCTACAGCTCCTCCTCCTTCTCCTCCTGCCTCTTGGTTCCTCCTCTCCTCCTCCCCTGCCTCCTGCTCCTCCTCCTCCTCCTGCCTCTGCTCCTCCTCTCCTCCTGCCTCTGCTCCTCCTCCTCCTCCTGCCTCCCCAGCTCCTCCTCTCCTCCTGCCTCTACAGCTCCTTCTCCTCCTCCTGCCTCTACTTCGTCCTCCTCCTCCTCCTCCTGCCTCCACAGCTCCTCTCCTCCTCCTGCCTCCCTACCTCCTCCTCCTCCTCCTCCTGCCTCTACTCCTCCTCCTCCCCTGCCTCCCCAGCTCTCCTCCTCCTCTCCTACCTCTTCGCTCCTCCTCCTCCCTGCCTCTACAACTCCTCCTCCTCCTGCCTCTACTCCTCCTCCTCTTCCCAGCCTCTACAGCTCTCCTCTTCCTCCAGCCTCTGTCCCTCCTCCTCCTCTTGCCTCTACAGCTCCTCCTCCTTTTCCTCTGCTCTGTTCCTCCTCCTCCTCCTCCTGCCTCCCCAGCTCACTCCTCCTCCTCCCTTCCTCTCAGCTCCTCCTCCTGCCTCTACAACTCCTCCTCCTCCTCCCCTCCCTCCTGCAGCTCATCCTCCTCCTGCCTCCTGGCTCCTCCTCCTCTTCCCTTCCTCTACAGCTCCTCCTCCTCCTCCTTGCCTCTACAGCTCCTCCTCCTCCTCACTCCTCCTACTCCTCCTCCTCTTCCTTCCTCTGGCTCCTCCTCTTCCTCCTGCTCTGTCCTCCTCCTCCTGCATCTCCTCTCCTCCTGCCTCCTGCTCCTTGTCTTCCTCCCTTGCCTCTGCTCCTCCTCCTCCTCCTGCCTCTGCTCCTCATCATCTCCTTTCTCTCCTCCTTCTCTTTCCTCCTTGCTCTCTCCTCATCCTCTGCTCCTCATCTCATCATCCTCTACAACTCCTCTTCCATCCTCCTAGCCTCTCCGGCTCCTCATCTCTGCCTCCTCCTGCCTCATCATCCTCCCTCCTCCTCCTCATCATCTTCCCACCATCTCTCCTCATCCTCATCATCATCCCAGCACTCCTGCATCTCATCCTCCCTCCTCATCCCCCTGCTCCTACCTCACTCCTCCATCCTCCTGCCTCTGCAGCTCCTCACTCCTCCTCCTGCTCTACAGCTCCTCTCCTCCTCCTCCTCTTTCTGCCTCCTCCTCCTCCTCCCCTTGCCCTCTTACTCCTCCTCCTCCTCCCTCCTCCCTACAGCTCCTCTCCTCCTCCTGCCTCTCTGACTCCTCCTCCTCCTCCTGCCTCTCCAACTCCTCCTCCTCCCTGCCTCTACAACTCCTCCTCCTCCTCCTCTACCATCCTCCTCCTCCTCATCTCTGCACTCATCCTCACTCATCCTCTCTCCTCATCCTCCTCCTCCTCCTCTACAGCTCACTCCTCATCCTCCTGCATCTGCCACCATCTCCTCATCTCCTCCTCCTCACTCTGCCTCTCCACTCATCCTCCTCCTCTTCCCTCCTCACTCCTCCTGCCTCTCTGCAAGCTTCTTCCTCCTTGCCTCTACAGCTCCTCTCCTCCTTGCCTCTCTCCTCCTCCTCCTCCTTGCCTCCTGACTCCTCCTCCTCCTCTCCTCCTCCTCCTCCTGCTCTACTCCTCACTCCTCCTGCTCTGCTCCTCTCCTCTCCTCCTCCTCCTGCCTCTGCTCCTCCTCCTCCTCCTCCTGCCTCTACAACTCCTCCTCCTCCTGCCTCTTCTCTCCTCCTCTCTATTTAACCTCTAGCTCTCCTCCTCCTCCTGCCTCCTACAACTCCTTCTCCTCCTCCTGCCTCCTACAACTCCTCCTCCTCCTCCTGCCTCTGCCCTCCTCCTCCTCACTCCTACAGCTTTCTCCTCCTCCTCCTGCTCTGCTCACTCCTGCCTCTACAACTCCTCCTCATCATCGCCATCTGCACATCTCATCATCATATCTCCGGTCCTCCTCATCATCGCAGCATCCAATCATCATCATCATCATCATCCTGCACTCTGGCTCACATATCATCATCATAACATCTCACTCCTCATCGCCCTCGCCTCATCATCCTCCATCATCATATCTCAAGCTCATCATCATCATCATGTCTCTGCCTCATCATCACCATCATCATCTGCAACTACTCCATAGCATCTGCGATATCATCATCATCATATCACCTCATCCTCATCATCATGGCATCTGCATACTCATCATCATAGCATCCTCCACCATCATCGCCGCATCGCAAATCATGCATCTCCATCATCTTCACTCATCATCATCGCCTCTGCAATCATCATCCTCCTCTGCAAATATCATCATCATACCACCTGCCTCATCATCATCATCATGATTTAAATATCATCATCATCATGGTCTGCGACTCATCATCATCATCGCTAACATCTTACGGCTCTCCTCCTCCTCCTCCTCCTCTCCTCCTCCTACAGCCTTTCCTCCACCTCCTCCTGCTCTAGCTCTCATCCTTCTCCTTGTCTGCTCCTCCTCCTCCATCACCTCTAGGATCCTGCCTCCTCCTCCTCTCTCTGTCCTCCTCTGCCTCTACAACTCCTCCTCGCTCTGTACTCACTCCTCTGCACTCTAAAGCTCCTCATCACTCCTCCCATCCTCTGCATCCCGTCCTTGCTCCTCCTCTGCACTCTACAGCTCATATCATCATCCACTGCCTCTCTAGGTCCCTCCTCTTGCTCCTACAGCTCCTCCTCCTCTCCTCCTTGCCTTTGCTCCTAACATCTCCATCATCAAAACCTGTCATATATATCACTGCTCTGTCCCTCATCCTCTGCTTTCCTCCTCCTCCTCCTCCTGCTCATCATCATCATCATCGTCATCCGAAATCATCATCATCTATCTGCAATGCATCATCATCATCACATCTGCGGTAACTCATCATCCATCACCAGCATCTTACTGTCATCATCATCATCGCAGGACCATCATCATCATCATGGCATCGCATCCACCATCATCATCTCCATCACGACCGATATTTATCATCATATGGCATCTGCGAACTCATCATCTCATCATCATGGCATCTCCGACCATCATCACTCATCATAGCATCTGCGAAAACTCATCATCATCATCAGTCATCATATCTACGATATCATCATCATCATCATCATCATCCAGCATCTGCGACCATCAATATCTCATCATCATCATCATCGCTCCTGCAAATCATCAACATCGCTATCATCATCATCATGGCATCTACCGTATCATCATCATCATGTCTGCAACCATCATCATCAGCCATATCTACCGGTATCATCATCATCGCAGCATCTGCGATCATATCATCATCATCGCATCTTCATCATCCTCATCATCTCTTCCTGCTCATCCTTCTCCATATACTCCTGGCTCCTCCTCTTATCACTCCTCCACTCTGCTCCTCCTCCTATATCACTGCTCTACAACTCCTCCTCCTCCTCCTGCTCCTGCCTCCATCATCACTCCTCTCTCATATCCTCCTCCTCCTGCCTCTTCCTCTCTCCTCCTCCTCCTCACTCTGCTCCTCCTCTTCCTCCTCCTGCTCTCCTCCTCCTCCTCCCTCCTCCTCTCCTACACCTCTTCCTGTCTCTCCTCTCCTCCTCCTCCTCCTCCTCTCCTCCTCCTTTACAACTCTTCTCCCCTCTCTCCTCCTCCCCTCCTCATCCTCTTCATCTCTCCCATCCTCCTCCTCCTCCTTCGTCTACAACTCCTTCTCATCTTCCTTCCTCCTGCATCTCTTATCCTCCTCCTCCTTGCTCCTCCTCCTACCTGCAACTCCTCCCCTCCTCCTCCTCCTCCTGCCTCCTACAACTTCTTCTCCCCTCCTCCTCCTCCTCCTCCTCCTCCTCCTCCTCCTCCTGCCTCCTCCAACTCCTCCTCCTCCTCCTCTCCTCTTGCCTCTACAACTCTTCTCCTCCTCCTGCCTCCTACAACTCCTCCTCCTCCTCTTCCTCCTCCTCTTCCCCTCCTCCTCCTCCCTCCTCCTCCTCCCCTCCTGCCTCTACAACTCCTCCTCCCCTCCCCTTCCTGCCTCTACAACTCCTCCTCTCTCCTCCTCCTCCTCCTCCTCCTCCTCCTCCTCCTCCCCATCCTCCTCCTCCCCCTTCTCTCCCCTGTTCTCTCCTCCTCCTCCTCCTCCTGCCTCTACAACTCCTCCCTCCTCCTCCTCCTCCCTCTTCCTTTTCTCCTCCTCCTCCTCCTCCTCCTCCTCCTCCTCCTCCCCCTCCTCCTCCTCCTCCTCCTCCTCCTCCTCCTCCTCCTCTACAACTCTTCTCCTCCTCCTCCTCCTCCTCCTCCTCCTCCTCCTCCTCCTCCTCCTCCTCCTGCCTCTACAACTCCTCCTCTTCCCTCCTTCTCCTCCTGCTCTCCTCCTCCTCTCCTCCTCCTCCTGCCTCTACAACTCCTCCTCCTGCCTCTACAACTCCTCCTCCTCCTCCTCCTGCCTCTACAACTCTTCTTCTTCTCCTCCTCTCATCCTCCTCCTCCTCCTGCCTCTACAACTCTTCTCCTCCTCCTCCTGCCTCTACTCTTCTCCTCCTCCTCCTCCTCCTCCTCCTCCTCCTCCTTCATCCTCCTCCTCCTCCTCCTCCTCCTCCTCCTCCTGCCTCTACTCCTCCTCTCCTCCTCCTGCCTCTACAACTCCTCTCCTCCTCCTCCTGCCTCTACCCAACTCCTCCTGCTCCTCCTCCTCCTCCTGCCTCTACACCTCCCCTCCTCCTCCTGCCTCCTACAGCTCCTCCTCCTCCTGCCTCCTGCTCCTCCTCCTCCTCTGCTCCTCCTGCCTCTGCTCCTCCTCCTGCCTCTACAACTCACTCCTCCTGCCTCTACAACTCCTCCTCCTGCCTCTACAGCTCCTCCTCCTGCCTCTACAGCTCCTCCCTGCCTCTGCTCCTCTCCTCCTCCTCCTCTACAACTCTCCTCCCTCCTCCCTGCCTCCTCTGCTCCATCCTGCCTCTACAACTCCTCCTCCTGCCTCTGCTCCTCCTGCCTCTGCTCCTCCTCCTCCTCGCCTCTACAGCTCCTCCTCTCCTCCCTTCATCCTCCTCCTCCTCCTGCCTCCTGCTCCTCCTCCTGCCTCCATTTCCTCCTCCTCCTCCTGCCTCTACAACTCCTCCTCCTCCTCCTGCCTCTACAACTCCTCACTCCCTCCTCCTGCCTCTAACTCCTCCTCTTCCTCCTCTGCCTCTACAACTCCTCCTCCTCCTCCCTGCCTCTACAACTCCTCATCCTCCTCCTCCCCACCCCTCCCTCCTCCTCCTCCTCCCTTTCTCCTCCTTCTCCTCCTCCTCCTGCCTCTACAACTCCTCATCCTCCTCCTCCTGCCTCTACAACTCCTCCCTCCTCCTCCTCCTTCTTCTCCCTCCTCCTCCCTCTACGCTCTTACCTACCTACTCCTCCTCCTCCTCCTCCTCCTCCTGTCTCTAAAATTCCTCCCCTCCTCCTCCTCTCCTCCCTGCCTTTACAACTCTCCTCTCCCCTTCTCCTCCTCCCTTCTACAACTCCTCCTCCTCCCTCCTTCTACTCTCCTCCTGCTTCAACAACTCCTCTCCTCCTCCTCCTCCTCCTCCTGCCTCTACAACTCTCCTCCTCCCCTTCTCCTCCTCTCCTTCTCCTCCTCCTCCTGCCTCTACCACTCCTCCTCTTCCCCCCTCCTGCCTCTACAACTCTCCTCCTCCTCCCTTCTCCTCCTCCTTTTCCTTCTCCTCCTTCCTCCTCCTCTTGCCTCTACAACTCCTCCTTCCTCCTCCCTCTCCTCCTCCTCCCTGCCTCTCCACCTCTCTTCCTCCTCCTCCTCTTGCCTCCTAGCTCCTCCCCTCCTCCTGCCTCTCTCCTCCTCCTCCCCTCCTCCTCCCCCTCCTCCTCCTCCTCCTCCTCCTCCTCCTCCTCACCTCCTACAACTCCTCTCTCTACAACTCCTCCTCCTCCTCCTCCTCCTCCCTCCCTCCTCCTCCTCTCTTTCCTCCCACCTCCTCCTCCTCTCCTCCTCCCTCCCTCCTCCTCCTCCTCCTCCTCCTCCTCCTCCTCCTGCCTCTCCACAACTCTTCTTCTCCTCCTCCTCCTCCTCCTCATCCTCCTCCTCCTCCTCCTCCTCCTCCTCCTCCTCCTCCTCCTTCTTTTCCTCTCCTCCTCCTCCTCCTCCTTCTCCTCCTCCTCCTGCCTCTACAACTCCTCCTCCTCCTCCTTCTGCTTCCCAACTCTAATCCTCCTCCTCCTCCTCCCTCTCCAACTCTTCTCCTTATCCTCCTCCTCCTCCTCTCTCTTCTCCTCCCTTCCTCTACTCTTCTCTCTCCCCTCTCAACTCCCTCCTCCTCCTCCTCCTCCTCCCCTCCTCCTCCTCCCTCCCCTCCTCCTCCTCCTCCCCTCCTCATCCTCCCCCTTCTCCCCTGTCCCCAACTCATCTTCTCCTCCTCCTCCCCCTCCTCCTCCTCCTCCCCCTCCCTCCCTCCCTCCCTCCTCCCTCTCCCTCCTCCTCCCTCCCCTCCCTCCCCTCCTCCCCTCCTCCTCCTCCCTCCCCTCCCTCTCCCTGCCCTCCCCCACAACTCTTCTTCTCCTCCTTCTTCTCCTCCTCCTCCTCCTCCCTCCTCCTGCCTCTACAACTCTTCTCCCTCCCTCTCCTCCTCCTCCTCCTCCTCCTCCTCCTCCTCTGCCCAACTCTTCTTCTCCTCTTCCTCCTCCTCCTCCTCTGCCTCTACAACTCTTCTCCCCCCTCCTCCCCCTCCCTCCCCTCCTCCTCCCCTCTTCATCTCCTCCCCATCCTCCCTCCTCCTCCTTGTCTACAACTCCCCTTCTCATCCTCCTGCCTCCAGCTCTTCTTCTCCTCCCTCCTCCCTCCTCCTGCCTCTACAACTCTCCCCTCCTCCTCCTCCTCCCTCCTCCTCCCTCCTCCGTGCCTCTGCAACTCTCCCTCCTCCTCCTCTTCCCCTCCTCCCCCCCCCTCCCCCCTCCCTGCCTCTGCCTTTCCTCCTCCTCTCCTCCTCCTCTTCCTCCCTCCTCCTCCCTCCTCCTCCTCCTCCTCCCCTCCTCCTCCTCCTCCTCCTCCCTCCTCCTGCCTCTACTTTCCTCCTCCCTACCCCTCCCTCCTCTCCTGTCTCCCTAACTCTCCTCCTCCTCCTCCTCCTCCTCCTCCTCCTCCCCTCCCCTCTTCCTCCTCCTGCCTCTACAACTCTCCCCTCCTCCTCTCCTTTCTGTGGCGAATCCTACATGTTCTGGCTGCATCCTACTACGTGGGAGAAATCTACCGTATTCTGGGGGCATTCTAACGTATTCTGGGGCCAGAAATCTGCCGTATTCTGGGGCAATTCTACTGTTGGGGCAGAAATCTGTATACTGTGGCAGAAATTCTGTGCAGGGCAATCTACTGTGTGTGTTCAGATCAGGCCGTTTCTTAGCCAGAATCTTACCGTCTTTGGGGACAGAATCTTACTGTCTGCTGGCCAGAATCTATCGTCTGCTGACGCAATCCTACCGTTGTCTGGAGCGATTTCTTACCGTCTCCTTGGGCAGAATAGTAGCCTATTGCGGAATCCTATCTATTGAGACGGAATCCTACCTTATTCTGAGGCGGAATCCTACCGTTTTCTGGTGCAGAATCTCTACCGTGATTTTGGCGGAATCCTCCCTATTCTGGAGAGAATCTACCTATTCTCGGGCGGAATCCTAACCTGTTCTGGGGCAGAATAATACTATCTTCTAGCGCGGGATCCTACCATATTCTGGGGAATAATCCTACCGTCTTCTGGGGCAGAATTCTACCGTATTTTGGAGATGAATCCTACCGTATTCTGGCCAGAATCAGACCGTTTTCTGGGGCAGAATGTTACCTTCTTTGGAAAATCCTATCGTCTGCTGGCGCAGAATCCTAGCGTTTTCTTGAGCAATATCCTAGCGTATTCTGCGACTGAATCCTACCGTATTTTGGGACGGAATCCTACCGTATTCTGTCGCAGAATCCTACCGTATTCTGCGGCGAAAGTATACCATATTCTGGAGCGGAAACCTATTGTATTGTGGGTGGAATCCGACCGTTTTCTTGGGCAGAATCTTACCCTCTTTGGGTACAGAATCCTACCGTCTGCTGGTACAGAATCCTACTGTATTTTGGCGCAAATCAACTGTATTTGGGGGCAGATTACTACCGTATTCCGAAGCGGAATCCTACCGTATTGTGGGCGGAATCTGACCGTTTTCTGGGGCACAATCTTACCCTCTTTGGGGACAGAATCCTACCGTCTGCTGGCGCAGAATCCTACCGTTTTCTGGAGCGATTTCCTACCGTCTCCTTGGGCAGAATCTTAGTCTATTCTGGGGCAAAATCCTATCTATTGGACGGAATCCTACCTTATTCTGAGGCGGAATCCTACCGTTTTCTGGTGCAGAATCTACCTTATTTTGGGCAGAATCCTACCCTATTCTGGGGCAGAATCCTACCATGTTCTGGGCAGGATCCTACCATATTCTGGGGAATAGTCCTACCGACTTCTGGGGCGGATTCTACCGTATTCTCGCCGGAATCAGACCGTTTTCTGGGGCAGAATGTTACCGTCTTTGGGAAAGAATCCTATCGTCTGCTTTGCAGAATCCTAACGTTTTCTTGAGCAATATCCTACAGTCTCCATGGGCAGAATCTAGCGTATTCTGGGGAAATCCTACCGTATTCTTCGACGGAATCCTAACTTGTTCTGAGTCGGAATCTGTCTCCCTGGGCTGAATCCTACCATATTGGGGCGGAATCATTCCTATTCTGGGGTGGAATCCTACCCTATTGCCGGGCCGAATCCGACCCTATTATGGGGCAGGACCCTACCATCTTCTGGGGCGGAACCATACCATGTTCTGGGATAGGGTCCTACCGTATTATGGAGCAGAATCCTACCGTCTTCTGGGACGGACTCCTTCCATCTTCTAGGGCGGAATCCTATCGTCTGCTGGCGCAGAATCCTATCGTTTTCTGGAGCGATATCCTCCCGTTTCCTTAGGCAGAATCCAAGCGTATTCTGGGACGGAATCCTACCTTATTCTGAGGCAAAATCCTAACGTCTCCTGGGACAGAATCCCACCGTATTTTGGGCGGAATCCTATCCTACTCTGGGTCGGAATCCTACTTTATTCTGGGGCAGATCCCTACCATCATCTGGTTTGGGATCCTACCGTATTCTGGGGCCGAATCCTTCCGTCTTCTAGGGCGAATTCTTTCCATCTTCTAGGGCGGAATCCTACCCTGGGTCGGAATCCTACCTATTCTGGGAGAATCCTACCTAACCGGGTCAGAACGCTACCATCATCTGGTTTGGGATCCCACCGTATTCTGGGGCCGAATCCTTCCGTCTTCTATGGCGAATTCTTTCCATCTTCTAGGGCGGAATCCTACCTATTCTGGGTGGAATCCTCACCCTATTCTGAGAGATCTCCCTATTCTGGGGAGAATTCTACCCTATTCTGAGGAGAATCTACTATTCTGGGACGAAATACTACCGTAATCTGCGGCAGAATCCTATCGTTTCCTGGGCAGAATCCTACCCTATTCTTGTGCATAACCCTACCATCTTCAGGGCCGGAATCCTACATTATTCTGAGGCGGAATCCTATCGTTTCCTGGGCGGAATTCTTCCCTATTCTAGAGCGGAATCCTACCTATTCTGGGGCAGAACTCTTCCATCTTCTGGGGTGGGATCCTACCGCTTCCTGGGGCAGAACCCTATCGTATTGTAGGTGGAATCCTATCCTCTTCTGGTCGGAATCCTACCTTATTCTGGGGCAGAACCCTACCATCATCTGGTTTGGGATCCTACCGTATTCTGGGGCCGAATCCTTCCGTCTTCTGGGCGAATTCTTTCCATCTTCTAGGGCGGAATCCTACCCTATTCTGGGGAATCCTACCCTATTCTGGGGAGAATCCCTCCTATTCTGGGGAGAATCCTCCCCCTATCCTGGGGCGGAATCCTACCCTATTCTGGGAGGAATCACCTATTCTGGGACGGAATCACCATGCGGGGAATCTATCGTTTCCTGGAGGCGGAATCCTACTCTATTCTGGGGCAGAATCCTCCGTTTTCTGGGGCAGAAATCCATCGTATTCTGGGGCAGAATTCTACCTTATTCTGGGGCGGAGTCCTACTGTATTGTGGGTGGAATCCGACCGTTTTCTTGGACAGAATCTTGCCTCTTTGGGGACGAATCGTACCTCTGCGCACAATCCTGCCGTTTTCTGGAGTGATATCCTATCGTCTCTTGGGCAGAATCCTAGCATATTCTGGGGCGGAATCTTGCCCTATTCTGGGACGGAATCTTGCCTATTCTGGGACGGAATCCACCTTATTCTGAGGCGGAATCCTACCGTCTCCTGGGCAGAATCCTACCGTATTTTAGGCGGAATCCTATCCTCTTCTAGGTCTATATCCTACCCTATTCTGGCGCAGAACCCTACCATTTTCTGGGTTGGGATCCTACCATTTTCTGGGGTAGAATCCTACCGTATTCTGGGGCGGAAGCTTGCACCATTCTTGGACGGAATCCTATCCTCTTCTAGGGCGGGATCCTATCGTATTCTGCGGAAGAAGCCTAGCGTCTTCTTGGGCGGATTCGTACCATCTTCGAAGGCGTAAGCCTACCGTATTTTGGCGCAAAATCCTACTGTATTCAGGGGCAGAATACTACCATATTCCGCAGCGGAGTCCTACCGTATTGTGGGCGGAATCCGACTGTTTTCTGGGGCATAATCGTACCGTCATTGAGGACAGAATCCTACCGTTTTCTGGAGCGATTTCCTACCGTCTCCTTGGGCAGAATCCTAGCCTATTCTGGGGCGGAATCCTACCTTATTCTCAGGCGGAATCCTACCGTTTTCTGATGCATATTCCTACCGTATTTTGGGCGGAATCATACCCTATTCTGGGGCAGAATCCTACCATGTTCTGGGGCGGGATCCTACCATATTCTGGGGAATAGTCCTACCGTCTTCAGGGGCGGATTTCTACCATCGTCTATTGCGGAATCCTACCGTATTCTGGCGCAGAATCCTACCGTATTCTTGGGCAGATTTCTACCGTATTCTGGAGCGGAATCCTACCGTATTCTCGCCGGAATCAGACCGTTTTCTGGGGCAGAATGTTACCGTCTTTGGGGAAAGAATCCTATCGTCTGCTGTTGCAGAATCCTAACGTTTTCTTTAGCAATATCCTACCGTCTCCTTCGGCAGAATCCTAGCGTATTCTGGGGCGAAATCCTACCGTGTTCTTCGATGGAATCCTCCCTTGTTCGGAGTCGAAATCCTACCGTCTCCTGGGGCTAAATCCTACCATATTAGGGGCGGAATCATACCATCCTCTGGGATGGAATCCTACCATCTGCTGGCGCAGAATCCTATCGTTTTCTGGAGCGATATCCTCCCGTTTCCTGGGGCAGAATCCCACCGTATTCTGGGTCGAAATCCTACCTTTTTCTGGGGCAGAACCCTACCATCATCTGGTTTGGGATCCTACCGTATTCTGGGGCCGAATCCTTCCGTCTTCAGGGGGCGGATTCCTTCCATTTTCTAGGGCGGAATCCTACCCTATTCTGGGTCGGAATCCTTCCCTATTCTTGTTCGGTATCCTACCCTATTTTGGGTCGAAATCCTACCCTATTCTGGGACAGAATCCCACCTTATTCTGTGGCGTAATCCTGTCGTTTCCTTTAGCGGAATGATACCCTATTCTGGAGCGGAATCCTACCCTAATCTGGGGCAGAACCCTACTATCATCTGGGGCGGAATCCTACCTTATTCTGAGGCGGAATCCTATCGTTTCCTGGAGCGGAATTCTACCCTATTCTGCAGCGGAATCCTACCCTATTCTGGGGCAGAACCCTTCCATCTTCTGGAGCGGAATCCAACCGTATTCTGGGGCAGAATCCTACCGTCTTCTGGGGCGGGATCCTACCGTATTCTGGTGCAGAATACTCCCGTATTCTGGAGCGGAGTCCTACTGTATCGTGGGTAGAATCCGACCGTTTTCTTGGGCAGAATCTTACCCTCTTTGGGGACAGAATCCTACCGTCTGCTGGCGCAGAATCCTACCGTTTTCTGGGGCAGAATTCTATCGTATTCTGGGGCAGAATTCTACCTTATTCTGGAGCGGAATCTTACCCTATTCTGGGACGGAATCCTACCTTAGTCTGAGGCGGAATCCTACTGTCTCCTGGGGCAGAATCCTACCGCATTTTAGGCGGAATCCTATCCTTTTATGGGTCGGAATCCTACCCTATTCTGGCGCAGAACCCTACCATTTTCTGGGTTGGGATCCTACCATATTCTGGGGCAGAATCCTAGCGTATTCTAGGGCGGAAGCTTGCACCATTCTTGGACGGAATCCTATCCTCTTCCAGGGCGGGATCCTACCGTATTCTGGGGAAGAATCCTACCATCTTCTTGGGCGGATTCGTACCATCTTCGAAGGCGTAAACCTACCGTATTTTGGCGCAAAATCCTACTGTATTCTGGGGCACAATCTTACCCTCTTTTAGGACAGAATCCTACCGTCTGCTGGCGGAGAATCCTACCGTTTTCTGGAGCGATTTCCTACCGTTTCCTTGGGCAGAATCTTTGCCTACTCTGGGGCGGAATCTTACCCTCCTTCTGGAGCGGAATCCTACCCTAATCTGGGGCAGAACCCTTCCATCTTCTGGGGCGGGATCCTACCGTATCCTGCGGCAGAAACCTACCGTCTTCTGGGGTGGGATCCTACCGTATTGTGGGGCAGAATACTACCGTATTCTGGAGTGAAGTCCTATTGTATTGTGGGTGGAATCCGACCGTTTTCTTCTGCAAAATCTTATCCTCTTTGGGACAGAATCCTACCGTCTGCTGGCGCAGAATCTTACCGTTTTCTGGGGCAGAATTCTACCTTATTCTGGAGCGGAATCCTACTGTATCGTGGGTGGAATCCGACCGTTTTCTGGGGCAAAATCTTACCGTCTTTGGGGACCGAATTGTACCGTCTGCTTGGGCACAATCCTGCCGTTTTCTGGAGTGATATCCTATCGTCGACTTGGGCAGAATCCTAGCATATTCTGGGGCGGAATCTTACCCTATTCTGGAACGGAACCCTACCATATACTGAGGCGGAATCCTACGGTCTCCTGGGGGAGAATCCTACCGTATTTTAGGCGGAATCCTATCCTATTCTGGGTCGGAATCCTACCCTGTTCTGGGTCGGAATCCTACCCTATTCTGGGTCGGAATCCTACCCTATTCTGGGTCGGAATCCTACCCTATTCTGGGACGGAATCCTACCTTATTATGCGGCGGAATCCTGTCGTTTCCTTTAGCGGAATCCTACCCTATTCTGGAGCGGAATCCTACCCTATTCTGAGGCAGAACCCTACCATCTTCTGGGGCGGAATCCTACCTTATTCTGAGGCGGAATCCTTTCGTTTCCTGGAGCGGAATTCTACCCTATTCTGGAGCGGAATTCTACCCTATTCTGGAGCGGAATCCTACCCTATTCTGGCGCAGAACCCTACCATTTTCTGGGTTGGGATCCTACCATATTCTGGGGCAGAATCCTAGCGTATTCTGGGGCGGAAGTTTGCACCATTCTTCGACGGAATCCTATCCTCTTCTAGGGCGGGATCCCATCGTATTCTTGGGAAGAATCCTACCGTCTTCTTGGGCGGATTCGTACCATCTACGAAGGCGTAGGCCTACCTTATTTTGGCGCAAAATAAGGTAGGCGTATTGTGGGCGGAATCCGACCGTTTTATGGGGCACAATCTTACCCTCTTTGGGGACAGAATCCTACCGTCTGCTGGCGCAGAATCCTACCGTTTTCTGGAGCTATTTCCTACCGTCTCCTTGGGTAGAATCCTAGCCTATTCTGGGGCGGAATCCTATCCTATTGTGGGACGGAATCCTACCATATTCTGAGGCGGGATCCTACCGTTTTCTGGTGCATAATACTACCGTATTTTGGGCGGAATCCTACCCTATTCTGGGGGCAGAATCCTGCCATGTTCTGGTGCGGGATCCTACCATATTCTGGGGAATAGTCCTACCGTCTTCACTGGAGGATTTCTACCATCTTCTATTGCGGAATCCTACCGTATTCTGGCGCAGAATCCTACCGTATTGTGGGGCAGAATTCTACCGTATTCTGGAGCGGAATCCTACCGTATTCTCGCCGGAATCAGACCGTTTTCTGGGGCAGAATGGTACCGTGTTTGGGGAAAAAATCCTATCGTCTCCTGGCGCAGAATCCTCACGTTTTCTTGAGCAATATCCTTCTGTCTCCTTGGGCAGAATCCTATCGTATTCTGAGGCGAAATCCTACCGCATTCTGCGACGGAATCCTACCTTATTCTGAGTCGGAATCCTACCGTCTCTTGGGGCTAAACCCTACCATATTAGGGGCGGAATCATACCCTATTCTTGGGTGGAATCCTACCCCATTGCCGGGCCGCATCTTACCCTATTTTGGGGCAGAACCCTACCATCTTCTGGGGCGGAACCATACCATCTTCTGGGATGGGGTCCTACCGTGTTATGGGGGCAGAATCCTACCGTCTTCTGCGAAGGATTCCTTCTATCTTCTAGGACGGAATCCTACCGTCTGCTGGTGCAGAATCCTATCGTTTTCTGGAGCGATATCCTCCCGTTTCCTCGGGCAGAATCCAAGCGCATTCTGGGGCGGAATCTTACCCTATTCTGGCACGGAATCCTACCTTATTTTGAGGCAAAATCCTACCGTCTCCTGGGGCAGAATCCCACCGTATTTTGGACGGAATCCTATCCTAGTCTGGGTCGGAATCCTACCTTATTCTGGGGCAGAACCCTACCATCATCTGGTTTGGGATCTTACCGTATTCTGGGGCCGAATCCTTCTGTCTTCTATGGCGGATTCCTTCCATCTTGTAGGGCGGAATCCTACCCTATACTCGGTCGGAATCCTACCTTGATCTGAGGCGGAATCAAACAGTTTCCTGAAGCGGAATCCTACCCTATTCTGGAGCGGAATCCTACCCTGTTCTGGGGCAGAACCATACCATCTTCTGGGGCAGGATCCTACCGTATTCGGGGGCAGAATCATACCGTCTTCAGGGGCGGGATCCTACCGTATTCTGGGGCAGGATTCTACCGTATTCTGGGGCAGAATACTAGCGTATTTCTTGGGCAGAATCTTACCCTCTTTGGGGACACAATCCTACCGTCTGCTGGCTCAGAATCCTCCCGTTCTCTGGGTCAGAATTCTATCGTATTCTGGGGCAGAATCCTACCGTATTTGGATCGGAATCCTACCCTATTCTGGGTCGGAATCCTACCCTATTCTCGGGCGGAAATCCTACCCTATTCTGGGGCAGGACCCTGCCATGTTCTGGGGCAGTATCTTACTGTATTCTGGGGCAGAATCCTACTGTCTTCTGTGGCGGATTCCTTCCATTTCCTAGGGAGGAATCCTACCGTATTCTGGCGCCGAATCCTACCGTATTCTCGGGCAGAATTCTAACGATATCCGGGCAGAATTCAAACGTATTCTGGGGCAGAATTCTACCGTAATTCTGGGCGGAATCCCACTGTATTGTGTTCGGAATCAGACCGTTTTCTGAGTCAAATTTTACCGTCTTTGGGGACAGAATCCTACCGTCTCTTGGGGCAGAATCCTACCGTATTTTAGGCGGAATCCTATCCTCTTCTGGGTTGGAATCCTACCCTATTCTGGGGCAGAACCCTACCATTTTCTGGGTTGGGATCCTACCATATTCTGGGGCAGAATCCTAGCGTATTCTGGGGCGGAAGCTTGCACCATTCTTGGACGAAATCCTATCCTCTTCTAGGGCGGGATCCTATCGTATTCTGGGGAAGAATCCTACCGTCTTCTTGGGCGGATTCGTACCATCTTTGAGGGCGTAAGCCTACCGTATATTGGCGCAAAATTCTACTGTATTCAGGGGCAGAATACTACCGTATTCCGCAGCGGAACCCTCCCGTATTGTGGGCGGAATCCGACCGATTTCTGGGCCACAATCTTACCCTCTTTGGGGACAGAATCCTACCGTTTTCTGGAGTGATTCCCTACCGTCTCCTTGGGCAGAATCCTATCCTATTCTGGGGGGGAATCCTATCCTATTGTGTTACGGAATCCTACCTTATTCTGAGGCGGAATCCTACCGTTTTCTGGAGCGGAATCCTACCGTATTCTGGCCGTAATCAGACAGTTTTCTGGGGCAGAATGTTACCGTCTTTGGGGAAAGAATCCTATCGTCTGCTGGCGCAGAATCCTAACATTTTCTGGGGCGAAATCCTACCGTATACTTCGACGGAATCCTTCCTTACTCTGAGTCGGAATCCTACCGTCTCCTGGGGCTGAATCCTACCATATTAGGGGCGGAATCATACCCTATTCTGGGGCGGATTCCTACCCTATTTCTGGGCCGAATCCAACCCTATTCTGGGGCAGAACCCTACCATCTTTTGGGGCAGAACCATACCATCTTCTGGGATGGGGTCCTACCGTATTATGGGGCAGAATCCTACCGTCTTCTGGGACGGATTCCTTCCATATTCCAGGGCGGAATCTTACCGTATTCTCGCGCAGAATCCTCACGTATTCTGTGGCGAAATTCTACCATTTTCTGGAGCGGAATCCTACTGTATTGTGGGTGCTACCGTATTCGGGGGCAGGATTCTAACGTATTCTGGAGCAGAATCATACCGTATTCTGCGCGGATTCCGACCGATTTCTGGGGCAGAATCTTACCGTCTTTGGGGACAGAATCCTACCGTCTGCTGACACAGAATTCTACCGTTTTCTGGAGCGATATCCTACCGTCTCCTTGGGCAGAGTCCTAGCGTATTCTAGGGCGGATTCCTACCCTATTCTGGGACGGAATTCTACTTTATTCTGAGGCTGAATCCTACCGGCTCCTGGGGAAGAATCATACCGTATTCTTGGAAGGGGAATCGTACCCTATTCTGGGGCAGAACCCTACCATCTGCTAGGGCGGGATCCAACCGCATTTTGGAGCAGAATCTTACTGTCTTCTGCGGCGGATTCCTTATATCTTCTAGGGCGGAATCCTACAGTATTCTGGCACAGAATCCTTCCTTATTTTGGCTCAAAATCCTACCGTATTAAGGGGCAGAATTCTACCGTATTCCGCAGCGGTATCCTACCGTATTATGGTGCACAATCTTACCGTCTTTGGGGACAGAATCCTGCCGTCCGCTGGCGCAGAATACTAACGTTTTCTGGAGTGATTTCCTACCGTCTCCTTGCGCAGAATCCTAGCCTATTCTGGGGCGGAATCCTACCTTATTCTGAGGCGGATTCCTACCCTATTCTCGGGCGGAATCCTACCCTATTCTCGGGCGGAATCCTACCCTATTCTAGGGCAGAATCCTACCATATTCTGGGGCGGGATCCTTCAGTATTTTGGGGAACAATCCTACCGTCTTCTGGAGCGGATTTCTACCATCTTCTATTGCGGAATCCTACCGTATTCTGGGGGAGAATTCTACTGTATTCTGGCCGGAATCAGACCGTTTTCTGGGGCAGAATGTTACCGTCTCTGGGGACAGAATCCTATTGTGTTCTGGCGCAGAATTCTTACGTTTTCTTGAGCAATATCCTACCGTCTCCTTGGGCAGAATCCTACCGTACTCTGGGACGGAATCCTACAGTATTCTGGGACGGAATCCTACCTTCTGGAGCGATTACCAACCGTCTCCTTGAGGCAGAATCCTAGTCTATTCTAGGGTGGAATCATATATTATTCTGGGACGGAATCCTTCCGTTTCCTTGGGCAGAATCCTACGTATTTTGGGCGGATTCCTACCCTATTCTGGGCTGAATCCTACCCTATTCTCGGGCGGAATCGTATCCTCTTCCGGGGCAGCATCCTATCATCTTGTGGGGCGGGATCCTACCGTATTATGGGGCAGAATCCTCCCGTCTTCTTGGGGCGGATTCCTTCCATCTTCTAAGGCGGTATCCTACCGTATTCTGGTGCAGAATCCTACCGTATTCTGTGGCGAAATTCTACCATATTCTGGAGCGGAATCCTACTGTATTGTGGGCGGAATCCGACCGTTTACTGGGGGCAGAATCTTACCGTCTTAGGGGACAGAATCGTACCGTCTGCTGGCGCAGAATCCTACTGTTTTCTGGAGCGATATTTTACCGTCTCTTTGTGCAGAACCCTAACGTATTCTGGCGCGGAATCTTACCGTATTCTGGGACGGAATCCTGCCTTATTCTGTGGCGGAATCCTACCGTCTCCTAGAGCCGAATCCTACAGTATTTTGTCCAGAATTCTATCTTATTCTGGGGCGGAATCCTACCCTATTCTGGGGCAGAACCCTACCATCTGCTAGGGCGGGATCCAACCGCATTTTGGGGCAGAATCCTACAGTCTTCTGGGCCGGATTCCCTATATCTTCTAGGGCGGAATCCTACCGTACTCTGGCACAGAATCCTACCTTATTTTGGCGCAAAATCCTACCGTATTCAGGGGCAGAATTCTACAGTATTCTGCAGCGGCATCCTACCGTATTATGGTGCACAATCTTATCGTCTTTGGGGACAGAATCCTGCCGTCCGTTGTGCAGAATACTAACGTTTTCTTGAGCAATATCGTACCCTCTCCTTGGGCAGAATCCTAGTGTATTCTGGGGCGGAATCCTACCGTATTCTGGGACAGATTCCTACCTTATTCTGAGGCGGATTCCTACCGTTTCCTGGGTCAGAATCCTACCGTATTTTGGGCGGATTCTTACCCTATTTTCGGGCGGAATCCTACCCTATTCTCGGGCGGAATCCTACCCTATTCTGGGGTGGAATCCTACCCTATTCTGGGGCAGGATCCTATCCTATTCTGGGACGGAATCCTACCTTATTCTGAGGCGAAATCCTCTCGATTCCTGGAGTGGAATTCTACCCTATTCTGGAGCGGAATCCTACCCTATTCTGGGGCAGAGCCCTACCATCTTCTGGGGCGGGATCCTACCGTATTCTGGGGCAGAAGCCTACCGTCTTCTGGGGCGGGATCCTACCGTATTCTGGGGCAGAATCCTACCGTATTCTGGAACGGAGTCCTACTGTATTGTGAGTGGAATCCGACCGTTTTCTTGGGCAGAATCTTTCCCTCTTTGGGGACAGAATCCTACCGTCTGCTGGTGCAGAATCCTACCGCTTTCTGGGGCAGAATTCTATCGTATTCTGGGCAGAATTCTACCGTATTCTGGAGCGGAATCCTAGTGTATTGTGGGTGGAATCCGGCCGTTTTCTGGGGCAGAATCTTACCATCTTTGGGGACAGAATCCTACCGTCTGCTGACGCAGAATCCTCCCGTTTTGTGGACCGATATCCTACCGTGTCCTTGGGCAGAATCCTTGCGTATTCTGAGGCGTAATCCTATCCTATTGTGGGATGGAATGCTGCCTATTTCTGAGGCGGAATCCTTCCGTCTCCTGGGACAGAATCCTTCCGTATTTGGGTCGGAATCCTACCCTGTTCTGGATCGGAATCCTACCCTAGTCTTGGGCGGAATCCTACCCTATTCTGGGGCAGAACCCTACCATGTTCTGGAGCAGTATCCTACTGTATTCTGGGGCAGAATCCTACTGTCTTCTATGGCGGATTCCTTCCATCTCCTAGGGAGGAATCCTACCGTATTCTGGGGCAGAATTCTAACGTATTCTGGGGCAGAATTCTACCGTAATTCTGAAGCGAAATCCTACTGTATTGGGTTCGGAATCAGACCGTTTTCCGAGTCAGAATCTTACGGTCTTTGGGGACAGAATCCTACCGTCTGCTGGCGCAAAATCCTAACGTTTTCTGGAGCGTTATCGTACCGTCTCCTTGGGCAGAATCCTAGCATATTCCGGGACGGAATCCTACCTTATTGTCGGGCGGAATATTACCTTATTCACTTGCGGAATCCTACCCTATTCTGGGGCAGAACCCTACCATTTTCTGGGGCGGGATCCTACCGTATTCTGGAGCTAAATCCTACAGTCTTCTGGAGCGGATTCCTACCATTTTCTAGGGCGGAATCCTACCGTATTCTTGTGCAGAATCCTACCATATTCTTGTGCAGAATTCTACCGTAATCAGGAGCGTAATCCTACCGTATTCTGGGCGAAATCCGACCGTTTTCTGGTGCAAAATCTTACGTCTTTGGGGACAGAATCCTTCAGTCTGCTGGCACAGAATCCTACCGCTTTCTGGAGCGATATCCTACCGTCTCCTTGGGCTGAATCCTAACGCATTCTGGGACGGAATCCTTCCCTATTCTAGTGCGGAACCCTACCCTCTTCTTGGGCAGAACCCTACCCTCTTCTGGGGTAGGGATCCTACCGTATTTTGGGGCAGAATTTTACCGTCTTCTGGGGCGGATTCCTTCCCATCTTCTAGGGCGGAATCATATCGTATTCTGGCGAAAAATCCTACCGTATGTTGCGGCAGAATTCTACCGTACAGGTATTCTTGAGCGGAATCCTACTGTAATGTGGGCGGAATCCTACCTTTTTCTGGGGCCGATTCCTACCGTTTTCTGGAGCGATATTCTACCGTCTCCTTGGACAGAATCCTAGCGTATTCTGGTGCGGATGCTTACCCTATTCTGGGACGGAATCCTATCGTCTCCTGAGGCAGAATACCACCGTATATTGGGCGGAATCCTATCCTATTCTGGGTCGGAATCCTACCCTATTCTGGGGCAGAATCTTACCGTCTTAGGGGACAGAATGCTACCGTCTGCTTGGCAGAATCCTATCGTTTTCTGGAGCGATATCCTACCGTTTCCTTGGGCAGAATCCTAGCGTATTCTGAGGTGGAATCTTACCCTATTCTGGGACGGAATCCTACCGTCTCATGGGGTAGAATCCTACCGTATTTTGGGCGGAATCGCATCTTATTCTCGGTCGCAATCCTACCCTATTCTGGGGAGGAATACTACTCTATTCTGGGGAGTAATCCTACCCTATTATGGGGAGGATTCCTACCCTATTCTGGGACCGAATCCTACCATATTCTGAGGGGGAATCCTATCGTTTCCTGCAGCGGAATCCTACCCTATTCTGGAGCGGAATCCTACCTTATTCTGGGACAGAACCCTACCAACTTCTGGGATGGGATCCTACCGTATTATGGGGCAGAATCCTCCCGTCTTCTAAGGCGGATTCCTTCCATCTTCTAAGGCGGTATCCTACCGTATTCTGGTGCAGAATCCTACCGTATTCTGTGGCGAAATTCTACCGTATTCTGAATCGGAAACCTACTGTATTGTGGGCGGAATCCGACCGTTTTCTGGGGGCAGAATCTTACCGTCTTAGGGGCCAGAATCGTACCGTCTGCTGGCGCAGAATCCTACTGTTTTCTGGAGCGATATTTTACCGTCTCTTTGTGCAGAACCCTAACGTATTCTGGCGCGGAATCTTACCGTATTCTGGGACGGAATCCTGCCTTATTCTGTGGCGGAATCCTACCGTCTCCTAGAGCCGAATCCTACAGTATTTTGTCCAGAATTCTATCTTATTCTGGGGCGGAATCCTACCCTATTCTGGGGCAGAACCCTACCATCTGCTAGGGCGGGATCCAACCGCATTTTGGGGCAGAATCCTACAGTCTTCTGGGCCGGATTCCCTATATCTTCTAGGGCGGAATCCTACCGTACTCTGGCACAGAATCCTACCTTATTTTGGCGCAAAATCCTACCGTATTCAGGGGCAGAATTCTACAGTATTCTGCAGCGGCATCCTACCGTATTATGGTGCACAATCTTATCGTCTTTGGGGACAGAATCCTGCCGTCCGTTGTGCAGAATACTAACGTTTTCTTGAGCAATATCGTACCCTCTCCTTGGGCAGAATCCTAGTGTATTCTGGGGCGGAATCCTACCGTATTCTGGGACAGATTCCTACCTTATTCTGAGGCGGATTCCTACCGTTTCCTGGGTCAGAATCCTACCGTATTTTGGGCGGATTCTTACCCTATTTTCGGGCGGAATCCTACCCTATTCTCGGGCGGAATCCTACCCTATTCTGGGGTGGAATCCTACCCTATTCTGGGGCAGGATCCTATCCTATTCTGGGACGGAATCCTACCTTATTCTGAGGCGAAATCCTCTCGATTCCTGGAGTGGAATTCTACCCTATTCTGGAGCGGAATCCTACCCTATTCTGGGGCAGAGCCCTACCATCTTCTGGGGCGGGATCCTACCGTATTCTGGGGCAGAAGCCTACCGTCTTCTGGGGCGGGATCCTACCGTATTCTGGGGCAGAATCCTACCGTATTCTGGAACGGAGTCCTACTGTATTGTGAGTGGAATCCGACCGTTTTCTTGGGCAGAATCTTTCCCTCTTTGGGGACAGAATCCTACCGTCTGCTGGTGCAGAATCCTACCGCTTTCTGGGGCAGAATTCTATCGTATTCTGGGCAGAATTCTACCGTATTCTGGAGCGGAATCCTAGTGTATTGTGGGTGGAATCCGGCCGTTTTCTGGGGCAGAATCTTACCATCTTTGGGGACAGAATCCTACCGTCTGCTGACGCAGAATCCTCCCGTTTTGTGGACCGATATCCTACCGTGTCCTTGGGCAGAATCCTTGCGTATTCTGAGGCGTAATCCTATCCTATTGTGGGATGGAATGCTGCCTATTTCTGAGGCGGAATCCTTCCGTCTCCTGGGACAGGAATCCTTCCGTATTTGGGTCGGAATACCTACCCTGTTCTGGATCGGAATCCTACCCTAGTCTTGGGCGGAATCCTACCCTATTCTGGGGCAGAACCCTACCATGTTCTGGAGCAGTATCCTACTGTATTCTGGGGCAGAATCCTACTGTCTTCTATGGCGGATTCCTTCCATCTCCTAGGGAGGAATCCTACCGTATTCTGGGGCAGAATTCTAACGTATTCTGGGGCAGAATTCTACCGTAATTCTGAAGCGAAATCCTACTGTATTGGGTTCGGAATCAGACCGTTTTCCGAGTCAGAATCTTACGGTCTTTGGGGACAGAATCCTACCGTCTGCTGGCGCAAAATCCTAACGTTTTCTGGAGCGTTATCGTACCGTCTCCTTGGGCAGAATCCCAGCATATTACAGGACGGAATCCTCACCTATTGTCGCGGAATATTACCTTATTCACTTGCGGAACTTACCTATTCTGTAGAACCCTACCATTTTCAAGTGATCCTACCGTATTCTGGAGCTAAATCCCTACAGTCTTCTGGAGCGGATTCCTACCATTTCTAGGCGGAATCCTACAGTATTCTTGTGCAGAATCCTACCATATTCTTACCAGAATTCTACCAATCAGGAGCGTAATCCCACCGTAGGCGAACCACCGTTTCTGGTGCAAAATCTTACGTCTTTGGGGACAGAATCCTTCAGTCTGCTGGCACAGAATCCTACCGCTTTCGGGCGATATATCCTACCGTCTCCTTGGGCTGAATCTAACGCATTCTGGGACGGAATCCTTCCCTATTCTAGTGCGAACCCTACCCTCTTCTTGGGCAGAAACCTACCACCTCTTCTGGGTAGGATCCTACCGTATTTTGGGTGAATTTTACCGTCTTTCAAGTGGATTCCTTCCCATCTTCTAGGGCGGAATCATATCGTATTCTGGCGAAAACCTATACCGTATGTTGCGGCAGAATTCACCGTACAGGTATTCAGGCAAACCTACCGTAATGTAAGAAACCTACCTTTTCTCTAGCAGATCTACCGCTCGAGCGATATTCACTGTCTTGACACAGAATCCTACGTATTCTAGTGCATGCCAACTTATTCTGGGGCAGAATCCTATCGTCTCTGAGGCAGAATACCACCGTATATTGCGAATCCTATCTATTCTAAATCGGAATCCTACCCATTACGGGGCAGAATCTACCGTCTCAGGGACAGAATGCTACTGTCACTAGGCAGAATCCTATCTTTTCTGGAGCGATATCCTACCGTTTCTTGGGCAAGAATCCCCAGCGTATTCTGAGGTGAATCTACCCCATTCCTGGGACGGAATCCCACTGTCTCATGGGGTGAACCACTGTATTTTAAGGCGGAATCGTATCTTATTCTCGGTCGCAATCCTGCACCATATTCTGGGGAGGAATACTACTTCTCTATTCTGGGGAGTAATCCCACCCCATTTTGGGAGGAATCCTACCTATCTCTGGGAATCGAATCACCATATTCTGAGGGGAATCCTATCGTTTCCTGGAGCGAACTTCCGCTCCTGGAGCGCGAATCCTACTCTAGAGTTCTGGGACACAGAACCCTACCATCTTCTGGATTGGGTTCCTACTGTATTCTGGGGCAGAATCCTAACGTCTTTCTAGGCGGATTCTTCCATCTTCTAGGGCGGAATCCTACCCCATTCTGGGTCGGAATCGTACTCATTCCTGAGAGAATATTTATCTGTGAGACTCACCCTATTCTGTGGAATAATCCTACCATATTCTGAGGAGGAATCCTATCCTATTCTGGAGCGGAATCCCACCCCATTCTGGGGACAGAACCCTACCATATTCTGGGGCGGATCCTACTGTATTTGGGGGCAGAACTTCTACCGTCCTCTAGGGCGGGATCCTGAATCAGGCCCTGGGGAAGAACCACTTATTCTGGGGGCAGAATACAACCCCATTTCTGAAGGAACCCACTGCATTAGCTTAAACCGACTGCTTGGGGCAGAATACCGTCTTTGGGGACCGAATCCACCGTCTGCTGCAGAACTTACCAAGGTTTTCTGGAGTATTATCTCATCGGTTCTTTACAGAATCTATGTATTCTAAAGTGGAATCTACTTTATTCTGGGACGGAACCCCACTTTATTCTGAGGCTGAACTTACCACGCTTCCTGGGGCAGAATCCTACAGCATTTTGGGCGGAATTCTATTCTATTCAAATGGAACTGACATCCTATTTTGGGTTCCTACCGTATTCTGGGGGCAGAATCCTACCGTTTTCTGGGACGGATTCCTACTGATCAGTTGGTGGAATCCCATCAGTATTCGCGCAGAATCCTACCGTCTTCTGGCGGATCTTCATCTTCTAGAGCGGAATCCTACCATATTCTTGCACAGAATCCTACCAGATTCGGGGCAGAATTCTACTCGTATTCTGCAAACAAATCCTATCACAAAGCAAATCTGACCGCTTCGGGGGACAATAATACTGTCTTTTGGGGACAGATTCACCAGTTTTCGAGCGAACTTACATCTACGCAGAACTTAGCGTATTCTGGGGTGCAATCATACCCTATTCTGGGGCGTGGAATCCCACTATTCTGTGGCAGAATCCTACCGTTTTCTCAAGTGATCTCCAAATCCATCTTCAGGGCGAATACTACCGTATTCTGGGCACAGAACTTTCTACCATTTTCTGGCAAATCCTGTCAGTATTCTTAAAAGGTAGAATCCACCATCTTCTGGGGCACCCACTTATTCTGGGGGCGGAATCCCACCCTGCCTTTGTGGTGAATCCTACTCCTATTCTGGGGGTAGAATGCTTACTGTCTTCTGCTGCGAATCCCACCCTATTCTGGGGGCAAGTAATCCCACTGTATTCCCAAAGGCAAAACCCACCATATTCCTGGGTGATCTCATCGTATTCTGGAGCAACATACTCAGTATTCGCAGAATCCAAATCAGATTTCTTTGGGCAGATCTTTTACCGTCTTTGGGCGTATGAACTTACCGTCTGCTGATGGCAGAATTTATCACCATTTTCTGGAGCGATATCCTATCGTGTCTTGGGCAGAACTTAGCGTATTCTAGGGCGGATTCCTACCCCAGTTCTGGGACGGACCCCACCTTATTCTGAGGTGAATCCTCCCGGCCCTGGGAAAGAATCCTACCGTATTTGGGGGGTGGAATTTCATTCTCGAAGGGAATCGTACCCTCTATTCTGGGGACAGAACCCTCACCATCTGCTAGGCGATCCGCATTTTGAGGCAGGTAACCCTACTGTTCAAGGCGGATTCCCTATATCTTCTGGCGGAATCCTACCGTATTCTGGGCACAGAATCCCACCTTATTCTGCGCAAAAATCCCACTTCTTCCCTATGGCGGATTCCTTCCATCTCCTAGGAGGAATCCTACCGTATTCTAAAGGTAGCAGACTTAACGTGACGTCTGTGTTAAGAATCTCTACCGTATTCTGCAGCGGCATCCTACCGTGCGGTGCGCCAATCCTATCGTCTTGGGGACAGAACTGCCGTCTGCTGGCGCAGAATACTAACGTTTCTTGGAGCAATATCGACGTACCCTCTCCTGGGCAGAACTTAGTGTATTCTGGGGCGGAATCCTACCGTATTCGGGACAGATCTTACCTGATGTTCCTGAGGCGGATTCCTACCGTTTCCTGGGCCAGAACTTACTAGTATTTTAAGTGATTCTATCTGGCCTCACAAGGAACTTACCCTGATTCTGGGGGCAGGATCCGTCCTATTCTGGCCTGAATCCTACCTTATTCTGAGGCGAAATCCTCTCGATCTCTGGAGTGGAATTCCCACCCTCTATTCTGGAGCGGGTCCCCATTCTATTCAGCAGAGCCCTTCATCTTCTGGGGCGGATCCTCTACTGTATTCTGGGGCAGAATCCTACCGTATCCGGACTGTTTTCTTGCAGAATCTTTCCTCTCTTGCATTTCGCAGAATCCTACCGTTCGCTGGTGCAGAATCCTCCCGTCTTTGTGGACCGATATCCCATCAAACCTACAGAATCCTTGCGTATTATGAGGCGTAATCCCATCCGCCAGGGATGGAATGCCTATTTCTGAGGTGGAATCCGTCCCTGACAGAATCCTTCCGTATTTGGCCGGAATCCACCCTGTTCTGGATCGGAACTTACCCTGGTCTTAAGTGGAATCCTACCCTATTCTGGGGCAAGCAGAACCCTACCATGTTCTGAGCATAGTATCCTACTGCATTCTGGGGCAGAATCCCACTGTCTTCTATATGGATTCCTTCCATTCTAGGAGGAATCCTACCGTATTCTGGGCAGAATTTAACGTATTCTGTAGGTAACCACCGTAATTCTGAAGCGGAATCCTACTGTATTGGGTTCCGGAATCAGACCGTTTTCTCCGAGTCGAATCTTACGTTTTTGGGGACAGAATCCTGTACCGTTCGCTGAAGGCGCAAAATCCTAACGTTTTCTGAGCGCGTTATCGTACCGTCTCCTTGGGCAGAAAAATCCCAGCATATACGACGGAATCCTACCTTATTGTCGAAGCAACATACCCTTTTATTCACTTGCGGAATCCTACCCTATATTCTGGGGGCAGAACCCTTACCATTTTCAGTGATCCTACCGTATTCTGGAGCTAACTTACAGTCTTTCTGAGCGGATTTACCATTTCTGTGGGCGAATCCTACTGCATTCCTTGCAGCAGAATCCCAAATTGTTATTTTATGAAATCTCTACCGTAAACTGTGAGCGTAATCCTACCGTATTCTGGGCGAACTGGGACGTTTTCAAAAATCTTACGTCTTTGGGGACAGAATCCTTCAGTCTGCTGGGTACAGAACTTACCGCTTTCGGAGCGATATCCCACCGTCTCCTTGGGCTGAATCTAACGCATTCTGGGCGGAATCCTTCCCTATTCTAGTGAACCCTACCTCTTCTGGGCAGAACCCTACCCCTTCTGGGGTAGATCCTACCGTATTTAAGGGCAGAATTTTAACGTCCAAGGGTGATTCCTTCCCATCTTCTAGGCGGAATCATATCGTATTCTGGGCGAAAATCCTACCGCATGTTGCGGCAGAATTCTACCGTACAGGTATTTTGAGCGAACTTACTGTAATGTGGGGCGAATCCCACCTTTTTGGGGGCAGATTCTACACGTTTTCTGGAGCGATATTCTCAATTCTCCCTGACAGAATCTAGCGTATTCTGGTGCGGATGCTTACCTATTCTGGGACGGAACTTATCGTCTCCTGAGGCAGAATACCACCGTATATTAGGTGAATCCTATCCTATTCTGGGTCGGAATCCACCCTATTCTGGGGCAGAATCTTACCGTCTTAGGGACAGAATGCTACCGTCTGCTTGGCAGAACTTATCGTTTTCTGGAGCGATATCCTACTGTTTCCTTGGGCAGAATCAGCGTATTCTGGAGGAATCTTACCTTATTCTGGGACGGAACTACCGTCTCATGGGGTAGAATCCTACACGTATTTTGGGGGAATCGTATCTTATTCTCGGTCGCAATCCTACCCTATTCTGGGGAGGAATACTACTCTATTCTGGGGAGTAATCCTACCCTATTTTGGGGGAGGAATCCTACCATTCTGGGACCGAATCCTACCATATTCTGAGGGGGAATCCTATCGTTTCTGGAGCGGAATCCTACCCTATTCTGGAGCGGAATCCTACCTTATTCTGGGACAGAACCCTACCATCTTCTGGATTGGGTTCCTACCGTATTCTGGGGCAGAATCCTACTGTCTTCTAGGCGGATTCCTTCCATCTTCTAGGCGGAATCCCTACCTCATTCTGGGTCGGAATCGTACTCTATTCTGGAGAGGAATATCACCTATTCTGGGAGTATTCCTACCCTATTCTGGGGAGTAATCCTACCATATTCTGAGGAGGAATCCTATCCCATTCTGGAGCGGAATCCACCCTATTCTGGGGAACAGAACCCTACCATATTCTGGAGCGGATCCTACCGTATTCTGGGGCAGAATCCTACCGTCCTCTAGGGCGGATCCGACCGTACTTGGGGCAGGATTCTAACAGTCCTGGGCAGAATACAACCGTATTCCTGGAGCGGAATCCTACTGTATTGTTTGCGGAATCCGACTGTTTTCTGGGGCAGAATGTTACCGTCTTTGGGGACCGAATCCTACTGTCTGCTGGCAGAATCCTACCGTTTTCGAGTAATATCCTACCGTCTCTTTGACAGAATCTTAGCGTATTCTGGGGCGAAATCATTTTTATTCTGGGACGGAACCCTACCTTATTCTGAGGCTGAATCCTACCGCCTCCCAGAATCCTACAGTATTTTGGGCGGAATTCTATTCTATTCTGGAATGGAATCATATCCTATTTTTGGCGGGTTC
Organism: Homarus americanus; assembly: GCF_018991925.1. Classification (NCBI taxonomy): domain Eukaryota; kingdom Metazoa; phylum Arthropoda; class Malacostraca; order Decapoda; family Nephropidae; genus Homarus; species Homarus americanus. Next base: position 31,776 of record NW_024751520.1, read on the forward strand.
CACCGTATTCTAAAGAGAATCCTACCGTTTTCTGGGACGGATTCCTACCATCGTTGAGGTGGAACCTACTGTATTCCTGCGCAGAATCCTACCGTCTTCTTCTGGCGGATTCCTCATCTTCTAGAGCGAATCCTACCATATTCTGCACAGAATCCTACCGTATTCGGAGCAGAATTCTACTGTATTCTGCAACGGAATCCTACTGTATTGTAAGTGAATTCGACCGTTTTCTGGGGACAATAATACCGTCTTGGGGACAGATTCCTACCGTTTTCTGGAGCGAAATTCTAACATTCCTTACGCAGAATCCTAGCGTATTCTGGGGTGCAATCATACCCTATTCTGGGGCGGAACCTACCATATTCTGTGGCAGAATCCTACCGTTTTCTCGGCGGATTCCAACCATCTTCTAGGCGAAATACTACCGTATTCTGGCACAGAATCCTACCATTTTCTGGTGCAAAATCCTACTGTATTCTGGGGCAGAATCCCATCTTCTGGGGTGCAATCTATTCCTATTCTGGGCGGAATTCTACCCTATTTTGTGGTGGAATCACCTCATTCTGGGGCAGAATGCTACCGTCTTCGCTGTGAATCCCACCAGATTCTGGGGCAGAATCCTACCGTATTCTGGGGCAAACCCCTACCATATCCCAAGTGGATCCTACCGTATTCTGGAGCAGAATCATACCGTATTCTGCGCAGAATCCGACCGATTTCTGGGGCAGAATCTTACTGTCTTGGGGACAGAATCCTACTGTTCGCTGACGAGAATCTCTATCGTTTTCGGAGCGATATCCTACTGTGTCCTTGGGCAGAACTTGCTGTATTCTAAAGGGCGGATTCCCATTCAAGGAATTCTACCTTATTCTAGAGGTGAATCCTCCTGCCCTGGAAAGAATCCTACCGTATTTGGGGGGAACCTTCCCTATTCTCGAAGGAATCGCACCTATTCTGGGGCAGAACCCTACCATCTGCAAGGGCGGATCCAACCGCATTTTGAGGCAGAATCCTACTGTCTTCAGGGGCGGATTCCTCTATATCTTCTAGGGCGGAATCCTACTGCACAGAATCCTACCTTATTCTGGCGCAAAATCCTATCAGATTCAGGGCAGACTCTACCGTATTCTGCAGCGGTCATCCCACCGTATTATGGTACAATCTATCGTCTTTGGGGACAGAATCCGTCTGCTGGCGGAATACTAACGTTTTGAGCAATATCGTACCTCTTCCTTGGGCAGAACTTGCGTATTCTGGGGCGGAATCCCACCGCACTGGGGACAGATTCCTACTTATTCTGAGGGCGGATTCCTACCGTTTCGTCAGAATCCTCAGTATTTTGGGCGGATTCTACTCCTATTTTCGGCGGAATCCTACCCTATTCCGGGGCGGAATCCCACCCCATTCTGGGGGTGAATCCTACCCCATTCTCAAAGCAGGATCCTCATCCTCATTCTGGGACGGAATCCCACCTTATTCTGAACGAAACCTCTCTGATTCCTAGAAATCTCACTCCCATTCTGGAGCGAATCCTACCCTATTCGGGGCAGACCCTACCACCCTGGAAGGGATCCTACCGTATTTCAAAAGTAGCCTACCGTCTTCTCTGGGGTGGATCCAACAGATTCTAAAGGGAATTCTACCGTATTCTGGAGCGGAATCCTAGTGTATTGTGGGTGGAATCCGGCCGTTTTCTGGGGCAGAATCTTACCATCTTTGGGGACAGAATCCTACCGTCTGCTGACGCAGAATCCTCCCGTTTTGTGGACCGATATCCTACCGTGTCCTTGGGCAGAATCCTTGCGTATTCTGAGGCGTAATCCTATCCTATTGTGGGATGGAATGCTGCCTATTTCTGAGGCGGAATCCTTCCGTCTCCTGGGACAGAATCCTTCCGTATTTGGGTCGGAATCCTACCCTGTTCTGGATCGGAATCCTACCCTAGTCTTGGGCGGAATCCTACCCTATTCTGGGGCAGAACCCTACCATGTTCTGGAGCAGTATCCTACTGTATTCTGGGGCAGAATCCTACTGTCTTCTATGGCGGATTCCTTCCATCTCCTAGGGAGGAATCCTACCGTATTCTGGGGCAGAATTCTAACGTATTCTGGGGCAGAATTCTACCGTAATTCTGAAGCGAAATCCTACTGTATTGGGTTCGGAATCAGACCGTTTTCCGAGTCAGAATCTTACGGTCTTTGGGGACAGAATCCTACCGTCTGCTGGCGCAAAATCCTAACGTTTTCTGGAGCGTTATCGTACCGTCTCCTTGGGCAGAATCCTAGCATATTCCGGGACGGAATCCTACCTTATTGTCGGGCGGAATATTACCTTATTCACTTGCGGAATCCTACCCTATTCTGGGGCAGAACCCTACCATTTTCTGGGGCGGGATCCTACCGTATTCTGGAGCTAAATCCTACAGTCTTCTGGAGCGGATTCCTACCATTTTCTAGGGCGGAATCCTACCGTATTCTTGTGCAGAATCCTACCATATTCTTATGCAGAATTCTACCGTAATCAGGAGCGTAATCCTACCGTATTCTGGGCGAAATCCGACCGTTTTCTGGTGCAAAATCTTACGTCTTTGGGGACAGAATCCTTCAGTCTGCTGGCACAGAATCCTACCGCTTTCTGGAGCGATATCCTACCGTCTCCTTGGGCTGAATCCTAACGCATTCTGGGACGGAATCCTTCCCTATTCTAGTGCGGAACCCTACCCTCTTCTTGGGCAGAACCCTACCCTCTTCTGGGGTAGGGATCCTACCGTATTTTGGGGCAGAATTTTACCGTCTTCTGGGGCGGATTCCTTCCCATCTTCTAGGGCGGAATCATATCGTATTCTGGCGAAAAATCCTACCGTATGTTGCGGCAGAATTCTACCGTACAGGTATTCTTGAGCGGAATCCTACTGTCGGAATGGGGCCGAGCTGAGCGATATTCTACCGTCTCCTTGGACAGAATCCTAGCGTATTCTGGTGCGGATGCTTACCCTATTCTGGGACGGAATCCTATCGTCTCCTGAGGCAGAATACCACCGTATATTGGGCGGAATCCTATCCTATTCTGGGTCGGAATCCTACCCTATTCTGGGGCAGAATCTTACCGTCTTAGGGGACAGAATGCTACCGTCTGCTTGGCAGAATCCTATCGTTTTCTGGAGCGATATCCTACCGTTTCCTTGGGCAGAATCCTAGCGTATTCTGAGGTGGAATCTTACCCTATTCTGGGACGGAATCCTACCGTCTCATGGGGTAGAATCCTACCGTATTTTGGGCGGAATCGTATCTTATTCTCGGTCGCAATCCTACCCTATTCTGGGGAGGAATACTACTCTATTCTGGGGAGTAATCCTACCCTATTTTGGGGAGGAATCCTACCCTATTCTGGGACCGAATCCTACCATATTCTGAGGGGGAATCCTATCGTTTCCTGGAGCGGAATCCTACCCTATTCTGGAGCGGAATCCTACCTTATTCTGGGACAGAACCCTACCATCTTCTGGATTGGGTTCCTACCGTATTATGGGGCAGAATCCTACCGTCTTCTAGGGCGGATTCCTTCCATCTTCTAGGGCGGAATCCTACCCTATTCTGGGTCGGAATCGTACTCTATTCTGGAGAGGAATACTACCCTATTCTGGGGAGTATTCCTACCCTATTCTGGGGAGTAATCCTACCATATTCTGAGGAGGAATCCTATCCTATTCTGGAGCGGAATCCTACCCTATTCTGGGACAGAACCCTACCATATTCTGGGGCGGGATCCTACCGTATTCTGGGGCAGAATCCTACCGTCCTCTAGGGCGAGATCCGACCGTATTCTGGGGCAGGATTCTACCGTATTCTGAGGCAGAATACAACCGTATTCTGGAGCGGAATCCTACTGTATTGTTTGCGGAATCCGACTGTTTTCTGGGGCAGAATGTTACCGTCTTTGGGGACCGAATCCTACCGTCTGCTGGTGCAGAATCCTACCGTTTTCTGGAGTAATATCCTACCGTCTCTTTGGACAGAATCTTAGCGTATTCTGGGGCGGAATCTTACTTTATTCTGGGACGGAACCCTACCTTATTCTGAGGCTGAATCCTACCGCCTCCTGGGGCAGAATCCTACAGTATTTTGGGCGGAATTCTATTCTATTCTGGAATGGAATCATATCCTATTTTTGGCGGGTTCCTACCGTATTCTGGGGCAGAATCCTACCGCCTTCTGGGACGGATTCCTACCATCGTTGAGGGTGGAATCCTACTGTATTCCTGCGCAGAATCCTACCGTCTTCTCTGGCGGATTCCTTCATCTTCTAGAGCGGAATCCTACCATATTCTTGCACAGAATCCTACCGTATTCGGGGGCAGAATTCTACTGTATTCTGCAACGGAATCCTACTGTATTGTGGGCGGAATTCGACCGTTTTCTGGGGGACAATAATACCGTCTTTGGGGACAGATTCCTACCGTTTTCTGGAGCGAAATCCTACAATCTCCTTACGCAGAATCCTAGCGTATTCTGGGGTGCAATCATACCCTATTCTGGGGCGGAATCCTACCATATTCTGTGGCAGAATCCTACCGTTTTCTCGGGCGGATTCCAACCATCTTCTAGGGCGAAATACTACCGTATTCTGGCACAGAATCCTACCATTTTCTGGTGCAAAATCCTACCGTATTCTGGGGCAGAATCCTACCATCTTCTGGGGTGCAATCTTACCCTATTCTGGGGCGGAATCCTACCCTATTTTGTGGTGGAATCCTACCCTATTCTGGGGCAGAATGCTACCGTCTTCTGCTGCGGAATCCTACCCTATTCTGGGGCAGAATCCTACCGTATTCTGGGGCAAAACCCTACCATATTCCTGGGCGGGATCCTACCGTATTCTGGAGCAGAATCATACCGTATTCTGCGCAGAATCCGACCGATTTCTGGGGCAGAATCTTACCGTCTTTGGGGACAGAATCCTACCGTCTGCTGACGCAGAATTCTACCGTTTTCTGGAGCGATATCCTACCGTGTCCTTGGGCAGAATCCTAGCGTATTCTAGGGCGGATTCCTACCCTATTCTGGGACGGAATTCTACCTTATTCTGAGGCGGAATCCTCCCGGCTCCTGGGAAAGAATCCTACCGTATTTGGGGCGGAATCCTTCCCTATTCTCGGAAGGGGAATCGTACCCTATTCTGGGGCAGAACCCTACCATCTGCTAGGGCGGGATCCAACCGCATTTTGAGGCAGAATCCTACTGTCTTCTGGGGCGGATTCCCTATATCTTCTAGGGCGGAATCCTACCGTATTCTGGCACAGAATCCTACCTTATTCTGGCGCAAAATCCTACCGTATTCAGGGGCAGAATTCTACCGTATTCTGCAGCGGTATCCTACCGTATTATGGTGCACAATCTTATCGTCTTTGGGGACAGAATCCTGCCGTCCGCTGGCGCAGAATACTAACGTTTTCTTGAGCAATATCGTACCCTCTCCTTGGGCAGAATCCTAGTGTATTCTGGGGCGGAATCCTACCGTATTCTGGGACAGATTCCTACCTTACTCTGAGGCGGATTCCTACCGTTTCCTGGGTCAGAATCCTACCGTATTTTGGGCGGATTCTTACCCTATTTTCGGGCGGAATCCTACCCTATTCTCGGGCGAAATCCTACCCTATTCTGGGGTGGAATCCTACCCTATTCTGGGGCAGGATCCTATCCTATTCTGGGACGGAATCCTACCTTATTCTGAGGCGAAATCCTCTCGATTCCTGGAGTGGAATTCTACCCTATTCTGGAGCGGAATCCTACCCTATTCTGGGGCAGAGCCCTACCGTCTTCTGGGGTGGGATCCTACCGTATTCTGGGGCAGAATCCTACCGTATTCTGGAACGGAGTCCTACTGTATTGTGAGTGGAATCCGACCGTTTTCTTGGGCAGAATCTTTCCCTCTTTGGGGACAGAATCCTACCGTCTGCTGGTGCAGAATCCTCCCGTTTTGTGGACCGATATCCTACCGTGTCCTTGGGCAGAATCCTTGCGTATTCTGAGGCGTAATCCTATCCTATTGTGGGATGGAATGCTGCCTATTTCTGAGGCGGAATCCTTCCGTCTCCTGGGACAGAATCCTTCCGTATTTGGGTCGGAATCCTACCCTGTTCTGGATCGGAATCCTACCCTAGTCTTGGGCGGAATCCTACCCTATTCTGGGGCAGAACCCTACCATGTTCTGGAGCAGTATCCTACTGTATTCTGGGGCAGAATCCTACTGTCTTCTATGGCGGATTCCTTCCATCTCCTAGGGAGGAATCCTACCGTATTCTGGGGCAGAATTCTAACGTATTCTGGGGCAGAATTCTACCGTAATTCTGAAGCGAAATCCTACTGTATTGGGTTCGGAATCAGACCGTTTTCCGAGTCAGAATCTTACGGTCTTTGGGGACAGAATCCTACCGTCTGCTGGCGCAAAATCCTAACGTTTTCTGGAGCGTTATCGTACCGTCTCCTTGGGCAGAATCCTAGCATATTCCGGGACGGAATCCTACCTTATTGTCGGGCGGAATATTACCTTATTCACTTGCGGAATCCTACCCTATTCTGGGGCAGAACCCTACCATTTTCTGGGGCGGGATCCTACCGTATTCTGGAGCTAAATCCTACAGTCTTCTGGAGCGGATTCCTACCATTTTCTAGGGCGGAATCCTACCGTATTCTTGTGCAGAATCCTACCATATTCTTGTGCAGAATTCTACCGTAATCAGGAGCGTAATCCTACCGTATTCTGGGCGAAATCCGACCGTTTTCTGGTGCAAAATCTTACGTCTTTGGGGACAGAATCCTTCAGTCTGCTGGCACAGAATCCTACCGCTTTCTGGAGCGATATCCTACCGTCTCCTTGGGCTGAATCCTAACGCATTCTGGGACGGAATCCTTCCCTATTCTAGTGCGGAACCCTACCCTCTTCTTGGGCAGAACCCTACCCTCTTCTGGGGTAGGGATCCTACCGTATTTTGGGGCAGAATTTTACCGTCTTCTGGGGCGGATTCCTTCCCATCTTCTAGGGCGGAATCATATCGTATTCTGGCGCAAAATCCTACCGTATGTTGCGGCAGAATTCTACCGTACAGGTATTCTTGAGCGGAATCCTACTGTAATGTGAGCGGAATCCTACCTTTTTCTGGGGCAGATTCCTACCGTTTTCTGGAGCGATATTCTACCGTCTCCTTGGACAGAATCCTAGCGTATTCTGGTGCGGATGCTTACCCTATTCTGGGACGGAATCCTATCGTCTCCTGAGGCAGAATACCACCGTATAATGGGCGGAATCCTATCCTATTCTGGGTCGGAATCCTACCCTATTCTGGGGCAGAATCTTACCGTCTTAGGGGACAGAATGCTACCGTCTGCTTGGCAGAATCCTATCTTTTTCTGGAGCGATATCCTACCGTTTCCTTGGGCAGAATCCTAGCGTATTCTGAGGTGGAATCTTACCCTATTCTGGGACGGAATCCTACCGTCTCATGGGGTAGAATCCTACCTTATTTTGGGCGGAATCGTATCTTATTCTCGGTCGCAATCCTACCCTATTCTGGGGAGGAATACTACTCTATCCTGGGGAGTAATCCTACCCTATTTTGGGGAGGAATCCTACCCTATTCTGGGACCGAATCCTACCATATTTTGAGGGGGAATCCTATCGTTTCCTGGAGCGGAATCCTACCCTATTCTGGAACGGAATCCTACCTTATTCTGGGACAGAACCCTACCATCTTCTAGATTGGGTTCCTACCGTATTCTGGGGCAGAATCCTACCGTCTTCTAGGGCAGATTCCTTCCATCTTCTAGGGCGGAATCCTACCCTATTCTGGGTCGGAATCGTACTCTATTCTGGAGAGGAATACTACCCTATTCTGGGGAGTATTCCTACCCTATTCTGGGGAGTAATCCTACCATATTCTGAGGAGGAATCCTATCCTATTCTGGAGCGGAATCCTACCCTATTCTGGGACAGAACCCTACCATCTTCTGGGGCGGGATCCTACCGTATTCTGGCAGAATCCTACCGAATCCTACTGGGGCTTCTACCGTATTCTGGGGCAGAATACAACCGTATTCTGGAGCGGAATCCTACCGTATTCAGGTTACCGTCTTTGGGGACCGAATCCTACCGTCTGCTGGTGCAGAATCCTACCGTTTTCTGGAGTAATATCCTACCGTCTCTTTGGACAGAATCTTAGCGTATTCTGGGGCGGAATCTTACTTTATTCTGGGACGGAACCCTACCTTATTCTGAGGCTACCTACCGTCCTGGGGCAGAATCCTACAGTATTTTGGGCGGAATGCACCTAATCTTCCTATTCTGTTCTACCATTTGGGGACAGTAATCCTACCGTCTTCGGCGGATTCCTTCATCTTCTAGCGGAATCCTACCATATTCTTGGAATCCTACCGTATTCAGAATTCTACTGTATTCTGCAACGGAATCCTACTGTCTTCGACCGCTGGGGGACATAATACCGTCTTTGGGGACCCTACCGTTTTCCGAAATCCTGGGCAGAATCCCCTATTCTGTCCTACCATATTCTGTGGCAGGTGGGCGCGGTACTACCGTATTCTGGCACAGAATCCTACCATTCTGGGCAAAATCCTACCGTATTCCTCCTACCATCTTCTGGGGTGCAATCTTACCCTATTCTGGGGCGGAATCCTACCCTATTTTGGGTGGAATCCTACCCTATTCTGGGGCAGAATGCTACCGTCTTCTGCTGCGGAATCCTACCCTATTCTGGGGCAGAATCCTACCGTATTCTGGGGCAAAACCCTACCATATTCCTGGGCGGGATCCTACCGTATTCTGGAGCAGAATCATACCGTATTCTGCGCAGAATCCGACCGATTTCTGGGGCAGAATCTTACCGTCTTTGGGGACAGAATCCTACCGTCTGCTGACGCAGAATTCTACCGTTTTCTGGAGCGATATCCTACCGTGTCCTTGGGCAGAATCCTAGCGTATTCTAGGGCGGATTCCTACCCTATTCTGGGACGGAATTCTACCTTATTCTGAGGCGGAATCCTCCCGGCTCCTGGGAAAGAATCCTACCGTATTTGGGGCGGAATCCTTCCCTATTCTCGGAAGGGGAATCGTACCCTATTCTGGGGCAGAACCCTACCATCTGCTAGGGCGGGATCCAACCGCATTTTGAGGCAGAATCCTACTGTCTTCTGGGGCGGATTCCCTATATCTTCTAGGGCGGAATCCTACCGTATTCTGGCACAGAATCCTACCTTATTCTGGCGCAAAATCCTACCGTATTCAGGGGCAGAATTCTACCGTATTCTGCAGCGGTATCCTACCGTATTATGGTGCACAATCTTATCGTCTTTGGGGACAGAATCCTGCCGTCCGCTGGCGCAGAATACTAACGTTTTCTTGAGCAATATCGTACCCTCTCCTTGGGCAGAATCCTAGTGTATTCTGGGGCGGAATCCTACCGTATTCTGGGACAGATTCCTACCTTATTCTGAGGCGGATTCCTACCGTTTCCTGGGTCAGAATCCTACCGTATTTTGGGCGGATTCCTACCCTATTTTCGGGCGGAATCCTACCCTATTCTCGGGCGGAATCCTACCCTATTCTAGGGCAAAACCCTACCATATTCTGGGGCAGGATCCTGAAGTATTTTGGGGAACAATCCTACCGTCTTCTGGAGCGGATTTCTACCATCTTCTATTGCGGAATCGTACCGTATTCTGGCGCAGAATCCTACCGTATTTTGTGGCAGAATTCTACCGTATTCTGGAGCGGAATCTTACCGTCTCCTGTGGGCAGAATCCTACAGCATTTTGGGCGGTATCCTATCCTATTCTGGGGCGGATTTCTACCATCTTCTATTGCGGAATCCTACCGTATTCTGGGGGAGAATTCTACGGTATTCTGGCCGGAATCATACCGTTTTCTGGGGCAGAATGTTACCGTCTCTGGGGACAGAATCCTATCGTCTTCTGGCGCAAAATCATTACGTTTTCTTGAGCAATATCCTACCGTCTCCTTGGGCAGAATCCTAGCGTACTCTGGGGCGGAATCCTACCGTATTCTGGGACGGAATCCTACCTTCTGGAGCGATTTCCTGCCGTCTCCTTGCGCAGAATCCTAGTCTATTCTGGGCGGAATCATATCTTATTCTGGGACGGAATCTTACCTTATTCTGAGGCGGAATCCTTCCATGTCCTTGGGCAGAATCCTACCGTATTTTGGGCGGATTCCTACCCTATTCTGGGCTGAATCCTACCCTATTCTCGGGCGGAATCCTATCCTATTCCGGGGCTGCATCCTATCATCTTGTGGGGCGGGATCCTACCGTATTTTGGGGAACAATCCTACCGTCTTCTAGGGCGGATTTCTACCATCTTCTATTGCGGAATTCTACCGTATTCTGGAGCGGAATCCTACCGTATTCTGGCCTTAATCAGACCGTTTTCTGGGGCTGAATGTTACCGTCTTTGGGGACAGAATCCTATCGTCTTCTGGCGCATAATCCGAACGTTTTCTTGAGCAATATCCTATCCTCTACTTGGGCCGAATCCTAGTGTATTCTGGGGCTGAATCCTACCGCATTCTGGGGCGGAATCCTACCTTATTCTGGGACGGAATCTTACCGTCTCCTGGGGCAGAATCCTCCAGTATTTTGGGCGGAATCCTATCCTATTCTCGAACGGAATCCTATCATATTCTCGAACGGAATCCTATCATATTCTAGGGTGGGATCCTACCGTGTTCTAGGGCAGAATCCTACCGTGTTGTTGGGCAGAATCCCACCGTCTTCTGGGGTGGATTCCTACCATCTTCGAGGGTGTAAACCTACCGTAATTTGGCACAAAATCCTACCGTATTCAGGTGCAGAATTCTACCGTATTCCACAGCGGAATCCTACCGTATTGTGGGGCACAATCTTAACGTCTTTGGGGACAGAATCCTGCCGTCCGCTGGCGCAGAATCCAACCGTTTTCTGGAGCGATTTCGTACCGTCTCCTTGGGCAGAATCTTAGCCTATTCTGGGGCGGAATCCTATCTTATTCTGGGACGAAATCCTACCTTATTCTGAGGCGGAATCCTACCGTTTCCTGGGGCAGAATCCTTCAGTATTTTGGGCAGATTCCTACCCTATTCTAGGGTGGAATCCTACCCTATTCTCTGGCCAAATCCTACCCCTTTCTAGGGCAGAATCTTACCATCTTCTGGTGCGGGATCCTACCGTATTTTGTGGAACACTCCTACCGTCTTTTGGGGCGGATTTGTACCATCTTCTAAAGCGGAATCCTACCTTATTCTGGCGCAGAATCCTTTCGTCTTCTGGGGCAGAATTCTTCCGTATTCTGGAGCGGAATCCTATCGTATTCTGGGACGAAATCCTACCTTATTCTGAGTCGGAATCCTACCGTCTCCTGGGGCTGAATCCTACCATATTAGGAGCGGAATCATACCCTATTCTGGGGCGGAATCCTACCCTATTTCCGGGCCGAATCCTTCCCTATTCTGGGGCAGAACCCTACCATCTTCTGGAATGGGATCCTACCGTATTATGGGGCAGAATCCTCCCGTCTTCTGGGGCAGATTCCTTCTATCTTCTAAGGCGGTATCCTGTCGTATTCTGGTGCAGAATCCTACCGTATTTTGTGGCGAAATTCTACCATATTCTGGAGCGGAATCCTACTGTATTGTGGGCGGAATCCGACCGTTTTCTGGGGGCAGAATCTTACCGTCTTAGGGGACAGAATCGTACCGTCTGCAGGCGCAGAATCCTACTGTTTTCTGGAGCGATATTCTACCATCTCTTTGAGCAGAACCCTAACGTATTCTGGCGCGGAATCTTACCCAATTCTGGGACAGAATCCTGCCTTATTCTGAGGCGGAATCCAACCGTCTCCTAGGGCCGAATCCTACAGTATTTTGTCCAGAATCCTATCTTATTCTGGGACGAAATCCTACCCTATTTTGGGGCGGAATCCTACCCTATTCTGGGGCGGGATCCTATCCTATTCTGGGGCGGTATCCTACTCCATACTATGAATTTTGTTCAAATTTCATACAAAAGTACTACTATTTGTGCTGATTAAGGATATGGGTTCACAATTTGGAAATTAGAGTATTTAGTGCTGTAGGGCTGTAGGACATGTGTGTGTGAGTGTCCCCAGGAGGTCAGGGCTGTAGGACATGTGTGTGTGAGTGTCCCCAGGAGGTCAGGGCTGTTGGTCATGTGTGTGTGAGTGTCCCCAGGAGGTCAGGGCTGTAGGACCCCCAGGAGGGCTGTTGGTCATGTGTGTCCCCAGGAGGTCAGGGCTGTAGGTCATGTGTGTGTGAGTGTCCCCAGGAGGTCAGGGCTGTAGGACATGTGTGTGTGAGTGTCCCCAGGAGGTCAGGGCTGTAGGTCATGTGTGTGTGTGTCCCCAGGAGGTCAGGGCTGTGGGTCATGTGTGTGTCCCCAGGGGTCAGGGCTGTTGGTCATGTGTGTGTGTGGTGTCCCCAGGAGGTCAGGGCTGTAGGTCATGTGTGTGTGTGTCCCCAGGAGGTCAGGGCTGTAGTTCATGTGTGTGTGTCCCCAGGTCAGGAGCTGTTGGTCATGTGTGTGTGTGTCCCCAGGAGGTCAGGGCTGTTGGTCATGTGTGTGTGTGTGTCCCCAGGAGGTCAGGGCTGTTGGTCATGTGTGTGTGCATGTCCCTAGGAGGTCAGGGCTGGTGGTGTGTGTGTGTGTCCCCAGAGGTCAGGGCTGTTGGTCATGTGTGTGAGTGTCCCCAGGAGGTCAGGGCTGTTGGTCATGTGTGTGTGTGTCCCCAGGGAGGTCCGGGCTATGTGTGTGTGTGTGTGTCCCCAGGGGGTCAGGGCTGTAGGTCATGTGTGTGTGTGTCCCCAGGAGGTCAGGGCTGTTGGTCATGTGTGTGTGAGTGTCCTCAGGAGGTCAGGGCTGTTGGTCATGTGTGTGTGTCCCCCGGGAGGTCCGGGTTGTAGGGCATGTGTGTGTGTCCACCCAGGAGGTCAGGGTTGTAGGGCATATGTGTGTTCCCCAGGAGGGGGACCCTATGATGTGTAGGAACAAAACTCTCTAGCAGTAGTTATAGAAGAATGTTAAAGCAGAAGAGGTTGTAGCAGGTAGAAAATAAGAGGAAATTTTTGTTAAAGAAACAGTTAGAATCAAAGAAAACTGTGCGAGGAAATAGCTCAAAAATCAAGGAAGAGCAGAGAGGCCTTTCAACGACAAAAACAGAAGCGTTTACTCTCCCTGGAAAAACTAGCTGATGCAGTTAAAACTAAGAATAAAACAAAACCAAATGGTGAATATTACATGGGAGAGAACACTAAATATTTTGTTTATATATCATATAAAATCATGTTCCATGATATATTATATCATGGAACATGATTTTTTCTTATTTTTATATTACATATGCTATTGAAACCCGAGTAGCTGGCGCATTAGAGATAGATCCTCTTAGTAAGTATTTAATTTTTAATTCTCACACAATACAGTGCAAAAAAAGCTTACCTTTTTTATCTTCTCTCAATAATGATGCACAAGTAAAAATATTAAACAAGTTTAATAATTAAATTTTTTAAATGAATTATTAATACTATATCCATGAAATATATTGTTGCCATAAACATACATGTTTGATTTTGGGTACTGTGTATTTTAACTATTAGGCGCTCACGGTATGTGTGACAATGTGAGAAATTAAGTTAAATATTTTACAAACTTCCCGGGTAGGTGTTTCCCTGACTCCCCGCCCCCAGCTCAAAAAAAAGTTGTCTTTATCAAGACCCAATCACATCCCTGAGATTATCAACTTTCCCTGCCTGTGATTGAGAGTTGATTGAGAGGAAAGGCTAGTTGTACAGTATGTGCTAAGCCTACTAAAGTTAATGGATAGGGAAGACTGCTGGAGGTATGATTGATGAGTGTTGAAGTGATGGATGGAAGTCTAGTGATATGAATTAAAACTACTAAAGTAATGTATAAGTGGGAGAAACTTGACTAGAAGATAGAACTTCCCTGTAATGAAACAGAAGAGTGAGGGAGGACCTTAGGTTAGACTGAAGTCTTATACGAGTGAGGGAAGGATTTATGCTACTTTATCTGCACTGGACTTATTTCTTTCCTTTCTTCCATATCCTAGGGTCAAGTTTCACATCGTCTGAACCCAACCAAGAAGAGAGTCATCTTTTGACATCAGCCGACCCCACCATAAGGAACTTATCTAACAATTGGAATCAACCTAGTGAAATCCAGTGTAAACAAATGGAAATGAAATTGGAGAAAAAGATGGAAGACTTTTCTGGACATGTATTTGAATGGTTTATTATGAGAATACCTGTACTATATTGGTGTAACGTCTATATTGTCTCTTTTCTCCAGTCATCTATACAATAGTCACTTACCAATGTAATTTGAAGAATCATCAACTACATTTGCCCCCCCCTTTCCCCTACCCCTTTGGAACGGAGGTCAGAAGTCTGTTCTGGGAAGTACCTTACTCTAGGAACATTATGTCTCCGTTCTACATGATTCGGACATTTCTGTATCTGGGATAAGGAGCTTCCTGGAGGAGGTAACTGACCCTAGGAGCAGCATTTGTAAGTCTGTGTCTCGGAAGTCAGTGTTAGGCTACTTAGGATCCCTTTTTTTTTAAGCGTTGGGAATTCCTCATCCACGAACTGCCAAACCTAGGACAAGGAGAGCCGGTCCAGAACATGGTTAGCCTTTGTTTTGTCCTTTTGAGCTGGGTTCAGGAGGCTTCTTCCAAGAGGTAAATAGCTTTTGGACCAGCATGCTTGTTTGTCCAGTGGTTGCAGGAGTCAGGATCCTCTTGGGGGAGAACCCTGGCCCTCGGACCTGGCATCTGCCAGGTTCAGGTACTCCCCATTTTTTTCTTATCTGTGCCCTCCTCCTCTATCAACTGGAATGGACTTTGTGAAGTCCAACGGAAACAAATGGATAGGAAATTGGAGAAAAAGATGGACGATTTTTCTGTACATGTATTTTAATGGTTTATGATCATAATGGTATTGTTTTGTTTTTCCAAAGTCATCTATACTCACTTATCAGTGTAATTTGCTTTAATGCCTTCAGCAAAGAAAACTCTTTAAACATAAGTAAAATTATATATATATATATATATATATATATATATATATATATATATATATATATATATATATATATATATATATATATATATATATATATATATATATATATGCTGATATACAAGGAAAGAAGAAAATTTGGTATGGCAATGGGTAATCCACTCTCACCTGTATTAAGCAACCTATATATGGAATTCTTTGAAAAGAAACTATTAAGTAATATTTTACCACCTTCAGCAGTCTGGTTTAGATATGTTGAAGATGTATTATGTCTCTGGCCATGTAATGAGGACCTAAAAGCTTTCCTGCCACAACTTAACAACTTAGCCCCCTCGATCAAATTCACTGTGGAATTAGAGCAAGACTGTAAATTGCCATTCCTAGACTGTCTGATACACAGAATAGGTAACACTTTTAAGTTCAGTATTTATAGAAAACCAACTAATGTGTGTTCATACATTCATTATTATTCTGCCCACCATAATAAAGTCAAACAGTCAGTATTTTCAACAATGTTTTTACGTGCCCTGAGAATTTGCAGTCCGGAATTCATCGATGAGGAATACAAATATATATATAATATTGGCTCAAACCTTAAATACCCTAGATCTTTCATAGACAAATGCTTAAACATTACTAAGAAAACTTTTTATAGAACTGATCCCAAGCCCACCCATGACCATAAGAATATCTTAATATTACCATTTCACAAAAATTTCTCACACATTCCTGCACAGCTAAAAACCTGGAACGTCAATGTGGCATTTAAAAACTCATGCACTGTTAAACAAATGTTAATCAAGAATTCCCCCAACAACACAATTGGGTGCATTTATAAAGTTCCTTGCAAGGAATGTAATATGTTTTACTTAGGCCAGACAGGTAAAGATCTTGCAACTAGAATTAAACAACACAAATACAGTGTTAGGACAGGCCAGGAATCCAATGCTCTGTTTGTTCATTTGAGGGATAACAAGCATTGCATTGACTGGGATAATGCCTCCTCAATATTACCATGTAATTCAATTGATAGTAGGAACATCATAGAATCTAGTCTTATTAAACATACCGAAGCATTCAACATGAATTTGAGTAACGGCATGTACAAGCTGGACAATTTTGTAATTAAGAAGATTTGTGATCAGGTGAGAAGGCCGGGTCACTTGACCATCTGACCTGACCACCAACCGTTGTGTGCTATTTAAAGATTAGTTGGGACCTGGTCTCACCCTCCTCTGTATATATACACCTTGATTTGTATTACTCTCTCTAGTCTGTACTCACCCCTGAAGATGTGAATTACACGAAAGCGCTTGGGAACTTCGTGTTTTCTTCTTTCCTTGTGGTTATCAGCATATTATATATATATATATATATATATATATATATATATATATATATATATATATATATATATATATATATATATATATATATATATATATATATACTGTATATAAACCAGGCACATTCCTACACTTAAGAATATTTTGACTGCCTTATCGCAATGAATTTGTGCCGTTAGATCAGTTCATTAAATTATTCAATATTCATGTTGTTTTTTAAGTATGACTCAACCATTACCAATATATTAATCAAGAATAGCCCAACATTGAATGTAAATGGAATTGTTTATTGTATTCGATGTAGCAACTGCTATGGGAATTATGTAGGATAGACTGGGAAAGCATTGCAACTCGAAATCAAACAGCACAAGTACAATATCATAACAGCATCTGAAAGCAGTGCACTCTTCGTTCCTGTTAGGAATAATAATCCCATTGATTGGGAAAACCGCTTAGAAGTGTACAAATCATCATGTGTCGACTTCTGGTAAAAGCTAGTTTGATTAGGGAATTAAATTCTATAAACCTTAGTGATGGTCGGTACAAAACTGATATGTTACACAAAATGTATTGTCAGTGGCCCAAGGTTAAAAATTCTTTGAAAACCCTGGAGTTAGATGTGGGATAGATGATTTGACCTGATCATTTGACCTGACTTAGCTTGACTAGTCAAGTCGCCCTTTCTCTTAGGCTCCTCTGCCTGTGTGTTTGTGTTGATGTGCGGATTAATGGATGTCATGATTATGACCCGACCTCATGTTTAATAAGGTCACCCTGTGTATTTAAGCGTCTCTCCGTCCATGTAATTCAGTTGCCTCTGAAGTTGTCTTGAATAAAGACGAAAGCTAAAGTGCTTCATTGTTTCCCTTTTCCCTGTGTGATTATATCAAGATTTATCTTATCCACGTTTTCATTGTGGATCTACATGATTACTTTTCGGGAAAGTAGATTATCGACTTTTCCGGGAAGTAGATTATCGACATTTGGGGAAATATTACCTAATTTTGCGAAGTAGATTATCATAGAAAACGAGAAACTTGTATCACAGAAAATGGGAAATATCTACTTGCCGGGAAAGTTGGTTATCTACTTTCCCGAAATGTAGATTATCTACTTTTAGGGAAAGTAGATTATCAACTTTTCGGGGGAGGAGATTATCGACTTTTTGGGAAATATTACGTTAATTTCAGGAAGTAGATGATCATAGAAAACGGGAAATTTGTATCACAGAAAATGGGAAATATCTACTTTCCAGGAAAGTTGGTTATCTACTTGCTGCTAAAGTAGATTATCTACCCAAGGAAAGTAGATTATCAAACACCAAGGTACGTAGATTATCAACTTTTAGGAAATATTACGTTAATTTTACAGTAGATTATCTTAGAAACGAAGCGCTGTCACGAAATGGGAAATATCTACTTGCCGGGAAAGTTGGTTATCTACTTTCTAAAAATAGATATCTATACTTTAGGAAAATGAATTATCCGCTTTTCAGGAGGAGATTATCGACTTTTTGGGAAATATTACGTTAATTTCAGGAAGTAGATGATCATAGAAAACGGGAAATTTGTATCACAGAAAATGGGAAATATCTACTTTCCGGGAAAGTTGGTTATCTACTTATCATAGAAAAAGGGAAATTTTTATCATAGAAAATGGGAAATATCTACTTTCCGGGAAAGTTGGTTATCTACTTTTCGTAAAAGTAGATTATCTACTTTTAGGGAAAGTAGATTATCGACTTTTCGGGGTAGTAGATTATCAACTTTTTGGGAAATATTACGTTAATTTTACGAAGTAGATTATCATAGAAAAAGGGAAATTTTTATCATAGAAAATGGGAAATATCTACTTTTCGGGAAAGTTGGTCATCTACTTTTACGAAAAGTAGATTATCTACTATTAGGGAAGTAGATTATCGACTTTTCGAGGAAGTAGATTATCGACTTTTGGGGAAATATTACCTAATTTTGCAAAGTAGATTATCATAGAAAAAGGGAAATTTGCATCACAGAAAATGGGAAATATTTACTTTCTGGAAAAGTTGGTTATCTACTTATCATAGAAAAAGGGAAATTTTTATCATAGAAAATGGGAAATATCTACTTTCCGGGAAAGTTGGTTATCTTTTTTTACGAAAAGTAGATTATTTACTTTTAGGGAAAGTAGATCATCGACTTTTCGGGGTAGTAGATTATCGACTTTTTGGGAAAAATTACCAAATTTTCCGAAGTAGATTATCATAGAAACCGGGAAATTTGTATCACAGAAAATGGGAAATATCTACTTTCCGGGAAAGTTGGTTATCTACTTATCATAGAAAAAGGGAAATTTTTATCATAGAAAATGGGAAATATCTACTTTCCGGGAAAGTTGGTTATCTACTTTTCGTAAAAGTAGATTATCTACTTTTAGGGAAAGTAGATTATCGACTTTTCGGGGTAGTAAATTATCAACTTTTTGGGAAATATTACGTTAATTTTACGAAGTAGATTATCATAGAAAAAGGGAAATTTTTATCATAGAAAATGGGAAATATCTACTTTCCGGGAAAGTTGGTCATCTACTTTTACGAAAAGTAGATTATCTACTATTAGGGAAAGTAGATTATCGACTTCTCGGGGTAGTAGATTATCGACTTTTTGGGAAATATTACGTTAATTTCAAGAAGTAGATTATCATAGAAAACGGGAGATTTGTGTCACAGAAAATGGGAAATATCTACTTTCCGGGAAAGTTGGTTAATCTACTTTCCCGAAAAGTAGACTATCTACATATCGGGAAAGTAGATTATCGACTTTTCGGGAAAGTAGATTATCGACTTTTTGGGAAAAATTACCTAATTTAACGAAGTAGATGATCATAGAAAACGGGAAATGTGTATCACAGAGAATGGGAAATATCTACTTTCCGGGATAGTTGGTTATCTACTTTTCTGGAAAGTAGATTATCGATTTTTTGGGAAAAATTACCTAATTTTACGAAGTAGATTATCATAGAAAACGGGAAATGTGTACCACAGAAAATGGGAAATATCTACTTTCCGAGAAAGTTGGTTACCTATTTTCCCGAAAAGTAGATAATCTACTTTTAGGGAAAGTAGATTATCGACTTTTCGGGGGAGGAGATTATCGACTTTTTGGGAAAAATTACCAAATTTTCCGAAGTAGATTATCATAGAAACCGGGAAATTTGTATCACAGAAAATGGGAAATATCTACTTTCCGGGAAAGTTGGTTATCTACTTATCATAGAAAAAGGGAAATTTTTATCATAGAAAATGGGAAATATCTACTTTCCGGGAAAGTTGGTCATCTACTTTTACGAAAAGTAGATTATCTACTATTAGGGAAGTAGATTATCGACTTTTCGAGGAAGTAGATTATCGACTTTTGGGGAAATATTACCTAATTTTGCAAAGTAGATTATCATAAGCAGGAGATTTATTGTCTGAAAATGCGATATCTACTTTCCGGAAAGTTGGTTAATCTACTTTCCGAAAGTGAGCTATCTACATATCGGGAAAGTAGATTGCTTTCGAGAGAAATAGATTATCAACTTTTGGAAAATTACCTAATTTTGCAAGTAGATGATCATAAGCAGAATGTATATCACGAGAATGGGAAATATCCACTTTCCGGGATAGTTGATTTATCTCTACTTTCTGGAAAGTAGATATCGATTTTTTGGGAAAAATTACCTAATTTTACGAAGTGAATTATCATAGAAAACGGGAAATGTGTACCTACGAAAATGGAAATCTACTTTCCGAGAAAGTTGATTTTCGTGTACCGAAAGTAGATAATCACTTTTTGGGGAAAATTAATTATCGACTTTTCGGGGAGAAAGTATCGACTTTTGGAAAAATTACCAAATTTTCGAAGTAGGTATCGCATAGAAACCGGAAATTTGTATCACAGAAAATGGGAAATCACTTTTCCGGGAAAGTTGGTTATCTACTTATCATAGAAAGGAAATTTTTATCATAGAAAATGGGGAATATCTACTTTCGGGAAGTTGGTTATCTGCTTTTCGTAAAAGTGATTATCTTACTTTTAGGGAAAGTAATTATCAACTTTTCGAGTAGTAAATTATCAACTTTTGGGAAATGTGCGTTAACCCAATTTACCAGTAGATTATCATAGAAAAGGAAATTTTTATCATAGAAAATGAAATATCTATTTTCCGGGAAAGTTAGAATCATCTACTTTGCAATGAATTATCTACTAATAGGAAAGTAGATTATCGTGAATTATCGACTTTTTGAGAATATTACGTTAATTTCAAGAAGTGAATTATCATGAAAACGGAAATGTGTATAACAGAATGGGAAATATCTGCTCCGGGATAGTTGGTTATCTACTTTTCTGGAAAGTAGATTATCGATTTTTGGGAAAAATTACTAATTTACGAAGTGAATTATCATAGAAAGCGAAATGTGTACCACAGAAAATGAAGCCTCTACTCGAAAGTTGATTTCCCTATTTTCCCGAAAAAGTAGATAATCTACTTTTTAGGGAAAGTAGATTATCGACACGGGAAAAGAATACCAATTTTCAGTAGATTATCCTTAAAACAGGAAATTTTTATCATAGAAAATGGGAAATATCTACTTTCCGGGAAAGTTGGTCATCTACTTTTACGAAAAGTAGATTATCTACTATTAGGGAAGTAGATTATCGACTTTTCGAGGAAGTAGATTATCGACTTTTGGGGAAATATTACCTAATTTTGCAAAGTAGATTATCATAGAAAAAGGGAAATTTGCATCATAGAAAATGGGAAATATTTACTTTCCGGGAAAGTTGGTTATCTACTTATCATAGAAAAAGGGAAATTTTTATCATAGAAAATGGGAAATATCTACTTTCCGGGAAAGTTGGTTATCTACTTTTACGAAAAGTAGATTATTCATTAGGAAAGTAGAGATTATCGACTTCGGGGTAGTAGATTATCGACTTTTGGGAAATATTACGTTAATTCTTAAGAAGTAGACATCATAGAAAACGGGAGATTTGTGTCACAGAAAATGGGAAATATCTACTTTCCGGGAAAGTTGGTTAACTTACTTCCTTGAAAAGTAGATCATTCATATATCGTAAGTATTATCGACTTTTCGGGAAAAGTAGATTATCGACTTTTGGGAAAAATTACCCAATTCCACTGAAGCAGATGACTATAGAAAACGGGAAATGTGTATCACAGAGAATGGGAAATATCTACTTTCCGGGATAGTTGGTTATCTACTTTTCTGGAAAGTAGATTATCGATTTTTGGGAAAAATTACCTAATTTTACGAAGTAGATTATCATAGAAAACGGGAAATGTGTACCACAGAAAATGGGAAATATCTACTTTCCGAGAAAGTTGGTTACCTATTTTCCCGAAAAGTAGATAATCTACTTTTAGGGAAAGTAGATTATCGACTTTTCGGGGTAGTAGATTATCGACTTTTTGGGAAATATTACGTTAATTTCAAGAAGTAGATTATCATAGAAAACGGGAGATTTGTGTCACAGAAAATGGGAAATATCTACTTTCCGGGAAAGTTGGTTAATCTACTTTCCCGAAAAGTAGACTATCTACATATCGGGAAAGTAGATTATCGACTTTTCGGGAAAGTAGATTATCGACTTTTTGGGAAAAATTACCTAATTTAACGAAGTAGATGATCATAGAAAACGGGAAATGTGTATCACAGAGAATGGGAAATATCTACTTTCCGGGATAGTTGGTTATCTACTTTTCTGGAAAGTAGATTATCGATTTTTTGGGAAAAATTACCTAATTT
>NW_024751521.1:0-7443 GCF_018991925.1 Homarus americanus
ATAATGTTGTCATGCTGGGGAGGGAGGGAGAGGGAGCTGCATTATACTGTCATGCTGAGGAGGGAGTTAGGGAGAGGGAGCTGCATTATGCTGTCATGCTGGGGAGGGAGGGAGGGAGAGGGAGCTGCATTATGCTGTCATGCTGGGGAGAGAAGGAGAGGGAGCTGCATTATGCTGTCATGCTGGGGAGGGAGGGAGAGGGAGCTGCAGTATGCTGTCATGCAGGGGAGGGAGGGAGAGGGAGCTGCATTATGCTGTCATGCTGGAGAGGGAGGGAGAGGGAGCTGCATAATGTTGTCATGCTGGGGAGGGAGGGAGAGGGAGCTGCATTATACTGTCATGCTGAGGAGGGAGTTAGGGAGAGGGAGCTGCATTATGCTGTCATGCTGGGGAGGGAGGGAGGGAGCTGCATTATGCTGTCATGCTGGGGAGAGAGGGAGAGGGAGCTGCATTATGCTGTCATGCTGGGGAGGGAGGGAGAGGGAACTGCATTATGCTGTCATGCTGGGGAGGGAGGGAGAGCGAGTTGCATAATGTTGTCATGCTGGGGAGGGAGGGAGAGGGAGCTGCATTATGCTGTCATGCTGGGGAGGGAGGGAGAGGGAGCTGCATTATGATGTCATGCTGGGAAGGGAGGGAGTGGAAGCTGCATTATGCTGTCATGCTCGGGAAGGAGGGAGAGGGAACTGCATTATGCTGTCAAAGCTGAGGGATGGAGGAGACTGCATTATGCTGTGTCATGCTGGAGAGGGAGGGAGAGGGAGCTGCATTATGCTGTCATGCTGGGGAGGGAGGGAGAGGGAGCTGCATTATGCTGTCATGCTGGGGAGGGAGGGAGAGGGAGCTGCATTATGCTGTCATGCTGCGGAGGGAGGGAGGGAGAGGGAGCTGCATTATGCTGTCATGCTGGGAAGGGAGGGAGAGGGAGCTGCATTATGCTGTCATGCTGGGGAGAGAGGGAGAGGGAGCTGCATTATGCTGTCATGCTGGGGAGGGATGGAGAGGGAGCTGCATTATGCTGTCATGCTGAAGAGAGAGGGAGAGGGAGCTGCATTATATGCTGTCATGCTGGGGGAGGGATGGAGAGAGGGAGCTGCACATTATGTTGTCATCACTGGGGAGGGAGGGAGAGGGAGCTGCATTATGCTGTCATGCTGGGGAGGGAGGGAGAGGGAGCTGCATTATGATGTCATGCTGGGAAGGGAGGGAGAGGAAGCTGCATTATGCTGTCATGCTCGGGAAGGAGGGAGAGGGAACTGCATTATGCTGTCAAGCTGGGGATGGAGGGAGAGGGAGCTGCATTATGCTGTCATGCTTGGGAGAGAGGGAGAGGGAGCTGCATTATGCTGTCATGCTGGGGAGGGAGGGAGAGGGAGCTGCATTATGCTGTCATGCTGGGGAGGGAGGGAGAGGGAGCTGCATTATGCTGTCATGCTGGGGGAGGGAGGGAGGGAGAGGGAGCTGCATTATGCTGTCATGCTGGGAAGGGAGGGAGAGGGAGCTGCATTATGCTGTCATGCTGGGGAGGGAGGGAGAGGGAGCTGCATTATGTTGACATGCTGGGGAGGGAGGGAGAGGAGGTCGCATTATGCTGCATGCTGGGGGAGGGGAGGAGGGAGGGAGCTGCATTATGCTGTCATGCTGGGGAGGGGAGAGAGGGCTGCATTATGTTGTCATGCTGGGGAGGGAGGTAGAGGGAGCTGCATAATGTTGTCATGCTGGGTAGGGAGTGAGAGGGAGCTGCATTATCCTGTCATGCTGGGGAGAGAGGGAGAGGGAGTTGCATTATGTTGTCATGCTGGGGAGGGAGGTAGAGGGAGCTGCATTATGCTGTCATGTCGGGGATGGAGGGAGAGGAGGTCGCATTATGCTGCATGCTGCATTAATATGATGCAGCATAACTCCAACAGTCTCACTACAGGAATAATTTAAGTTGTTGTCAAAGACTTTCATATGATTATTGTTTATAACTGAAGGTCTTGGAACTATTTTATCACAACAAAGAAATATAATGCAGTAAAACATGGACAGTGACGAAGTACAATAAAGAACAAACACAAACTGTGACATAGAGAACATCCAAGATACAGGAAGACAAACAATAGTAAAATGACAAGGACAGTCATGAGGACACTGAAGGTGAAACTAACAAAAGATACCTGGAGGAGTTGTTATAAATATTGATTTATGTTTTTAACTTTTTGTACTTTTTTGAAGATTTTGTTTTCTCCATAATACAAAAATATCGGTTAATATTCGTTTTTATTCCAATAGGTATTTGGCATTTTTTTACCATTATCACTAGGATTATTTTCAGGTTAGGTCAGGTGAGGTCAGGTAAGGTAGGTTAAAGAATACCAAAATACAAAAAAAAAAAAAATATCTACCAATTGGGGAAATTGGGATGAAAATTTTTTTTTACCCAATTTTCTCCAAGAGGTGTAAGATGATCTTGCAGCTTCATACAAATTCACTAAACAACAATAATAATCCAAGAGTTAGTAAGGCATCACCTGGTCATGTTAAGCCCACCTGGTGAAGATAAACATGTTGGTAATGTTTGTATCGTGACTGAACCACCTCACACAGCAGCCCTGAGGCTTTAGGCCACTGACTTAAGTGCTTACATTATACAAAATAACGCTCTGTAATGGCCGATGATGCTGTTTTGGTTGTCTAATTGTAGTTTCCAACACGGTAATTACAGCAGGTATCTTTTTATTATCCTGCCATTAAAATAATTAAGTGAATTTATAGACTTACGTAACATCATGAAAGTATAAACCGATGAATTAAAATTAAATAATTATCTTATAAAACAACTAATCTATTTAATTTTCCTTTGAGAGTTAAAGGGATAAAATACACACTAACTGGAGTCTAACTAACCTGGTGTGACTCCTCTCCGCCCCACCCAACACATAATCATCCACTCCAGGTAACCTTACACCGCCTAATGGAGCCAAACCTAATAGAATCACACCGAACTTATCCAAATAAACTTTTCAGTGGGTAACCTTGACTCTACCACACCTTGGCTTTAGACGCTAGTATAAGTCTGGCTGGAGGGACCGTAGTCATTATAAGGGAAGCTTTTTAATAATAGCCATTACCTGCCTCCCGTTAACACTAATGAAATGTTCCTAAAATTAAACAAACTACAATTAAATCCAAATCCTTTGAATATTTACATAATTTACTGGAGTGTTTCATTATGTTAGTGTGGGGGGCGTTTGTTGTGGCCGGGACTCCTCTTCAGATAATATAAATACAGATAATGTTGTTTTAATAAGTAATCTCTTAATGAAAATGTAGAGAAAATTGGTCAACAAATCTTAACAGTTATCTTGATTTCTTAAAGAACAATAGAGGAATAAGAAGAGGAGGAGGAGGGAAAGAAAAGAAAGCATAAAGAAAACAATATAACAAAGATGAACAACAGAGAAAAAATGAAGAGTAAGATGAAAGAAACTTAGACTGATCAAAAAGACGTATAACAATCTGATTAAAACTAATCACTATATTAGATCAGATCAGATCAGATCAAGGTTAGGTTAGTTTTGGTTAGATAAGGTCAGGTTAGGCTAGGCTAGGCTAGGCTAGGCTAGGCTAGACTTGTTTTACACAAGGTTAGGTTAGGTTAGGTTAGGTTAGGTCAGGTTAGACTAGGCTAGCCTAGGCCAAGGTGGGTGGAGCTTTGCTGACGTCAGCAGGCAGACTTCCTCGCCTACCTCTCACCTCTTATAAACAGAACATTTTATGGTTCTATATATTGTACTTTGTTATCTCAGTATCTCACATAGAAAATAATACTAATAGAGAGTTTAATCTTGCATATAACTTTAGCTAAGGACACCAGTCAGTGTGGTGGGTGATACACAGAAGGAAAGGTTAAAAGAAAAACAATGTATTTCAGTTATAGTCTTGTATTTAAATAACTGCAGCTTTAGATAGGGTAATGATGACTATATATACAGTTGCCTACAGGAGTTCTTTTCCTCCCTGTTTGTCCATTATACTAATAATGTAGACATGAGGTGACAGGAGTTATGACTTCATATGATAAGTGTTACAGCCACTGACAACAGATTATCAGATTATGGGTGGTGGGGGGGGGCAGTTAGAGCAGGTGATCACAGGTGCTGCCTTTGCCTCCAGGTGTGAGTGATGTGACAGGAATTATGACCTCACAAGACAAGTGTTACCTTCACTGACACTTGTTTCATCAAAAGATTAAACACGTAGACGTTTACAGTCATCCATAGACTCACATTTATGGTACAACAGTTGCAGAAGTGCATGCAACACACCTGGTTCCACATTGAGCTGAGAATCCAACGATGCAGTGTACTGATAGATGGGAAACGAAATTGACTTCTATCAGGCAAGTAGTGATAAGCTTTCGGGCTTAAGCTGCGAAAGGTCAGTACTCGACTGATATCCTCCTCAGACCAGTATATTACAGGGACACCAGTTGAGAACAAAATCACTTGGGAAGAGAAAAAAAACTACTAAAAACATCATTAGTCGCAGCAGTAGCCTTGATAAAAGTATTTTCTCTTTGGTCTTGCAAATAAATCCTCTCCTTCTCCCATCCTTTTTTTTTTCTCAGTGAGAGGAACATCTCTCTCCCTCCTTACATCATCCAGTTCACGTTGTAAATCCACAGTGATCAGAACTGGTCTCTCTTCCTCTGACTTGTCTGCTACTATTAATGTTCCTATGTCCAATAGGGCACAGAGAGAGAGAGAGAGAGAGAGAGAGAGAGAATTGTAACTATGTACAATTGCCTACAGGATAACCTTTCCTCCCTGTTGTGCTCATTATATTAATAATGTAGACATTAGGTGAGGTTCTTAGATTAGACTTTTTGTGCAAGAGATAGGAAACGTAGGACTTAGGTGTGTTCTCCTGTGGCTGGGATAGGGCATGTAGCTGAGAGGATAGATAGAGTCTTGTCAGGGGAAGTACCAATCCGGTAGTGTGTCTTAGAGTAGGAGGCAACGACATAGGAAAGGTTAGGAGTGAGGAACTTTTCAGCAGGTATAGGGAGGCATTAGGGAAGATTAGTGATAGGGTAGGGAACCCAATAGTATGTGGTGTCTCGTCTAGAAGAGGAGTTGGCGGTGAAAGGCTGTCCAAGGCAATTGCTATAAATTGCCGACTGGAATAAAAAAAACATTGTGTAAGCAATGGTTGGGCGTTCATTGATAACTGGCGACGATTCTACGGCAACGACTACCTGTACAGTCGTGACGGGGTACACTTGTCTGGAGCGTGAAATTGTCACTCCGAAGGGGAAGTTTCGCCAGTAGATAGAGGGGAGTATAATTGGTTACTCAGAACAAGGGTAAAACAGGACCAGGGAAGGGTAGGTTTAAATGTGTACTATACAAACAGTAGGAGCATTAGAAATAAAATAGACTTGCTGAGAGCGGTTGTATGTACTGAGAATGTAGACGTCATAGTAGCCACCTAAACCTGGATGAATCTGGCGAGCAAGAACTTTTTATCTGAGTAACACAAAGAAGGGTACAACCTTTTTCACAAGGACAGGGAAGGTAGGAAGGGGGGAGGAGTTGCACTCTTCGTCAGAGATACATTAAAATGGTGCATTAATAATACAATAAAGGGTGAAATAGGAACTGAGTCTGTATGGGTAGAAATGGCAGAAAGAAGCGAAAACTAATTATGGGAGTGATTTACCGGCCCCCAAGTCTTGGGAAAGAAGCAACTCAGCCCATATGGCAGGAAATGAGTAGGGCAGCAATATACAACAACCTATGCATTATGGGGGATTTCAACTTCAGAAATATTGACTGGGACAACATTGTAGGTGACTATGAATCTGAAGACTTCCTAGACGCAGTACAGGACAATTTTTTGAATCAACTAATTACAGAACCTACTAGAGGTGACAATATATTAGACCTAGTATGAACAAATAAAGAAAATATTATCAGAGATATCACAATAGGGGAAGAACTTGGGAACAGTGATCACAGAGAAATCAGGTTTACCCTAAATTTGGAAAGGAAAAATAATGAAAATATGGTCAGAGTCCCAGACTTTCCATTGGCGGATTATGAGGGGTTAAGAAGGTACCTAGGCTTAGTTTAGAGTGTGTTGTATACACAATGTCCCGAGAAAGCAGTCATGATTATAAGAACCAATTTCGTCTTTCACTGCTTTTGAAGGCTATTGACTTAAGGGGAGGGGGGGGTGAGAGGCGTGGCCTAGAATGGCGGACAGGTGTAACGCTTGTCATTAATTAATAAAGAGCTTGTAAGCTGGTAAGATTAATTCGTCGAGGAATACGTCTCCTTTGTGAGTCAGCTTATTCACAACTTGATAACTCGGTTAAGCGAGATGTTTCCAGAAGTTGCTAACCATGTTAACAAGTTTAGCTAAGACGGTGACTATCGTGAAAGACTTTGGCTCCTCCTCGATAAAAAAAGTCAACTTGTTATCTCAGCGTTCATGTAGAGCGGGGAATCATTAGTTTAGGCACAGCCGGTGTTTCGCATAGTGTATGTGTCTTAATATTGGCATAGTTTATGTGAGTATATGTTTGTTAGCATAGCATGTGTGTCTCAGTGTTGACATGCCGAGTATATCTCAGTTTTGGCATAGCGTGTGTAGTGCATTCCAGAGGCAGGCGAAGATTTACACCCTCAACTGACTGGGTTTCGTGTGTATTCCACTACAACAACGAGCATTGCCCAGCGTGCTTGTTCAGTTTACCTTCATCTCTCTTTAATACGTGGGAACAACACAAGAGGCGGTTTTCTGTACAGTCTTACAACACCAGTGACGATCAATCCTGTGTCGTCCAGGGCAGAGTTGGATCCTGACATCAATTATACAGACATTCCACTCCACCAATTCTATTTATCTCATTCCACTCTTAGGTAAGGTGGATCAAAGGGTATAGAAATCTAGAAGGGTGAAATAACATTGGTGGAAAGCTAGAGTGGAAACCGACAGGAAAATACCTCCCCTCCCCACAAAAATATTTAACACACGGGTAGAAAAATCAACACACATTGTATATATCCTGACTTTACACATGTAGTATACCAAGTGAATCTATAACACCCACGGAGATTCACAACACTTCAAACTAAACTATCTTACATAAGAACATAAGAAAGTGGCATACTGCAGGAGGCCGACTGGCCCATGCAGGGCAGATCCCTTTCACACCCATCCCAGCACTTCCATGTGCCTATCCAACTTCGTCTTGAAGCTCCCTAGCGTCCCCGATCCAACTATAGCACTCGGTAGCCTATTCCACATATCCACAACTCTATTACCAAACCAGTGCTTGCCTATATCCTTTCTGAATCGGAATTTATGTAATTTAAAGACATTTGTTCTAGTTATTTCGTTATTACTGAGCTTCAGAACATCTTCCATTTTACCCTTGTTAATCCCACTTAC
>NW_024751522.1:0-4363 GCF_018991925.1 Homarus americanus
AGAAAGAATAAGAGTGAGAAGAACAAGAGTGAGAAAAAGAACAAGAGTGAGAATGAACAAAAGAGTGAGACAGAACAAGAGTGAAAGAGCAAGAGTGAGAAAAGAATAAGAGTGAGAAAAGAACAAGAGTGAGAAAGAACAAAGAGTGAAAAAGAACAAAGTGAGAAAAGAACAAAGAGTGAAAAGAACAAGAGGTGAGAAAGAGCAAGAGTGAGAAAGAACAAAGTGAGAAAAGAACAAGAGTGAGAAGAACAAAATTGAGAAAGAACAAGAGTGAAGAACAAGAGTGAGAAAGAACAAAAGAGAAAGAGCAAGAGTGAGAAAGAACAAAGGTAGGCAAAAGCAAGAGTGAGAAGAGCAAAAGTGAGTAAGAGTGAGAAAGAACAAGAGTGAAAAGAACAAGGTGAGAAAAGAACAAAGAGTGAGCAAGAGCAAGAGTGAGAAGAACAAAAGTGAGAAAAGAACAAGAGTGAGAATGAACAAAATGAGAAAGCAAGAGTGACAATGCTGAGAAGAACAAAGTGAGAAAGAACAAAGAGTGAGAAAGAACAGAGTGAGAAGAACAAGAGTGAGAAAGAACAAAGTGAAAAAGAACAAGAGTGAGAAAGAACAAAAGAGTGAGAAAAGAGCAAAGAGTGAGAAAGAACAAAGAGTGAGAAAAGAACAAGAGTGAAAAAGAACAAAAGTGAGAAAAGAACAAGAGTGAGAATGAACAAGTGAGAAAAGAACAAGAGTGAGAAAGAACAAGAGTGAAAAAAGAACAAAAGGTGAGAAAGAACAAGAGTGAGAATGAGCAAGAGTGAGCAAGAGCAAGAGTGAGCAAGAGCAAGAGTGAGCAAGAGTGAGAAAGAACAAGAGTGAAAAAGAACAAGAGAAAAGAACATGAGTGAGCAAGAGCAAGAGTGAGAAAGAACAAGAGTGAGAAAGAACAAGAGTGAGAAAGAACAAGAGTGAGAATGAACAAGAGTGAGAATGAACAAGAGTGAGCAAGGGCTGAGAAAGAACAAGAGTGAGAAAGAACAAGAGGTAGAAAGAATAAGAGTGAGAAAGAACAAGAGTGAGAAAGAACAAGAGTGAACAAGAACAAGAGTGAACAACAACAAGAGTGAGAAAAGAACAAAGAGTGAGAATGAGCAAGAGTGAGAAAGAACAAGAGTGAGAAAGAACAAGAGTGAGAAAGAACAAGAGTGAGCAAGAACAAGAGTGAGCAAGAACAAGAGTGAAAAAGAACAAGAGTGAGAATGAACAAGAGTGAGAATGAACAAGAGTGAGAAAGAACAAGAGTGAGCAAGAGCAAGAGTGAGAAAGAACAACAGTGAAAAAGAACAAGAGTAAGCAAGAGCAAGAGTGAGAAAGAACAAGAGTGAGCAAGAACAAGAGTGAGAAAGAACAAGAGTGAAAAAGAGAACAAGAGTGAGAAAGAACAAGAGTGAGAATGAGCAAGAGTGAGCAAGAGCAAGAGTGAGAAAGAACAAGAGTGAGCAAGGCTGAGAAAGAACAAGAGTTAGAGAAGAAAAGAACAAGAGTGAAGAACAGAGTGAGAAAGAACAAGAGTGAGAAAGAACAAAAGAGTGAGAAGAGCAAGAGTGAAAAGAATAAGAGTGAGAAAGAACAAGAGTGAAAAGAACAAAGTGAAAAAGAACAAGAGTGAGAAAGAACAAGAGTGAGAATGAGCAAGAGTGAGAAAGAACAAGTGAGAAAAAGAACAAGAGTGAGAAAGAACAAAGAGTGAGAAAGAACAAGAGTGAGCAAGAACAAGTGAGCAAGAACAAAAGTGAGAATGAACAAGAGTGAGAATGAACAAAGTGAGAAAAGAACAAGAGTGAGCAAGACAAAAGTGAGAAAGAACAACAGTGAAAAAGAACAAAGAGTGAGCAAGAGCAAGGTGAGCAAGAGGAACAAGGGAAAGAACAAGAGTGAAAAAGAGGAGAAGAGTGAGAAAGAACAAGAGTGAGAAAGAGTGAGAAAGAACAAAGAGTGAAAGACAAAAGTGAGAAAGAACAAGGTGAGAAAAGACAAATGAGCAAGAGCAAGGTGAGAATGAACAAGAGTGAGAAGAAGAGTGAGCAAGAGCAAGAGTGAGAAAAGAACAAGAGTGAGAAAAGAACAAGAGTGAGCAAGAGCAAGAGTGAGAAAAGAACAAGAGTGAGAAAGAACAAGCGTGAAAAAGAATTGAGAAAGAACAAGTGAGAAAGAACAAGAGTGAGAAGAACAAGAGTGAGAAAGAACAAGAGTGAGCAAGAGCAAGAGTGAGCAAAGGTGAGAAGAACAAAAGGTGAGAAAGAACAAGAGTGTGAAATACAAGAGTGAGCAAGAGTGAGAAAAGAACAAAGAGTGAGCAAAGAGTGAGAAGAACAAGAGTGAGAAAAGAGCAAGAGTGAGAAAAGAACAAGAGTGAGAAAAGAACAAGTGAGCAAGAGCAAAGAGTGAGATGAACAAGAGTGAGAGAAGAAGAGTGAGCAAGAGCAAGAGTGAAAAGAACAAGAGTGAGAAAGAACAAGAGTGAGCAGAGCAAAGAGTGAGAAAAGAACAAGAGTGAGAAAAGAACAAAAGTGAGAAAGAACAAAGTGAGAAAAGAACAAAATTAGAATGAACAAAGAGTGGAAAGGTGACAAGAGCAAAGAGTGAGAAGAACAAAAGTGAGAATGAACAAGAGTGAGAAAGAACAAAGAGTGAGCAATGCTGAGAAAAGAACAAAAGTGAGAAAGAACAAGAGTGAGAAAGAAGAACAAGAGTGAGCAAGAGCAAGAGTGAGAAGAACAACAGTGAGAATGAACAAGAGTGAGAAAGAACAAGAGTGAGCAAGAGCAAGAGTGGAAGAACAACAGTGAGAATGAACAAGAGTGAGAAAAGAAAAGAGTGAGCAAAGTGAAAAAGAACAGAGTGAGCAAGAGTGAAAAGACAACAGTGAGAATGAACAAAGGTGAAAAAGAACAAAAGTGAGCAAGAGCAAGAGTGAGAAAGAACAAGGTGAGAATGAACAAGTGAGAAAGAACAAGAGTGAGCAAGAGCAAGAGTGAGAAAGAACAAGAGTGAAAAAGAACAAGGTGAGAAAAGAACAAGAGTGAGAAAAGAACAAAGAGTGAGCAAGAGCAAGAGTGAGAAATAGCAAGAGTGAGACAGAACAAGAGTGAGAAAGAACAAGGTGAGAAAAGAACAAGAGTGAGCAAGAGTGAGAAAGAACAAGAGTGAGAAAAAACAAGAGTGCGCAAGGCTGAGAAAGAACAAGAGTGAAAAAGAACAAGAGTAAGCAAGAGTGAGAAAGAACAAAAGTGAGAAACAAAGAACGGTACAAGACACATCACTGTAAGAACAAAGGTCACGCACACACACCATCGTGACTCGGATATCCCTTGTGTCTCCAAACTATAAGGTAACACTCAGCCCAAGTTGGTCTGAGTCACACAGCGGTTAGGTGAGGGGTGGAGGGGCGAGAGAGGGGGGGGAGGGGAGGGGGATAGAGGGGGGAGGGGAAGGAAGGATGTACAAGGGGAGGGGGAGAGGGAGGGTGGAGGGGGGGGAGGGGAGGGGGATAGAGGGGGGAGGGGAAGGAAGGATGTACAGTGGGATTAATTCAGGTTTTTTGTAACAGAGATATATGAGTCATGTGTCATTGTGATTATTTTCGCTTTGTTTCAGTGATGTTTTTGAAGCCGTGTGTGTGTGTGCGCCGTAAAAGTTGATATGACATACCTGGCAGCCACGTGTACTGTTTACTACTATATATATGGTGTGTGTATATATGACTGACTTATATAGTGACATATAATGTATACCTGACTTGCACATGTATATAATTTCCTTCGTTTCTCTTTCCTTCATCATCTTTTTCCTTGTGTCTCTCATCCTTCAATCTTCTGTTCTCCTTCTCTTCCTCCCCTTCTCCTTCCTCCTCCCTTCCTCCCCCTCTACCCCTTCCTCTATTCTTCTCCACATTATTTCTCCTCTCCTCCTTTATTGGTCCCTAAATCTACACTTCCCTCTCTTCCTCCTCCTCTTCTTCTTCCTCCTCCTCCTCCCTCCTCCTCCTCCTCCTCCTCCTCCTCCTCCTCCTCCTCCTTCTTCTCTCTTCTCCTCCTCCTCTCCTCCTCCTCCTCCTCTTCTTTCTTCCTCCTCCTCCTCCTCCCTCCTCCTCCTCTTCTTCCTTCCTCCTCCTCCTCCTTCTTCTCCTCCTCCTCTTCCTCTTCTTCTTCCTCCTCCTCCTCCTCCTCTTCTTCTTCCTCCTCCTCCTCCTCCTCTTCTTCCTCCTCCTCCTCCTCCTTTCTTCTTCCTCCTCCTCTTCTTCCTCCTCCTCTCTTCTTCTCCTCCTCCTCCCTCCTCCTTCTTCTCCTTCCTCCTCCTCCTCCTCTCTCCTCCTCCTCCT
>NW_024751523.1:0-9534 GCF_018991925.1 Homarus americanus
CCCGCCTTTTTTATTACATACTAGGAAACATCTCACACACACACACACACACACACGTATAGATGATCAGTAAGGAGGAGCCTCGACCTGAGCCCTGACAGAACGTTACAGGTGTACTATTTCGTCAGGCCGCGGTTAGGAAGTATATGAGAGTGATTTTGGAAGTTATATTTATGTTCCATATAACATATTTATGGTTTATGTGTGTGTGTGTGTGTGTGTGTGTGTGTGTGTGTGTGTGTGTGTGTGTCTGTCTGTCTGTCTGTAATTATATTAGCTTATGTTTGGTTAGTTATTAGTTGGAGTAAGTTGTCGTGGAGATTTTTCAGGTTAGGTTAGATTAGATTAGGTTAGGTTGTGTTAGATTAGGTTAGTTATTAGTTGGAGTAAGCTGGAGTTAAGATTCTTCTGGATATACAAAACACTAAAGTTATTATCCAGCGTAATCCTCCCACACACCCCAGCAAAATGATTCACAATGGAGACTGAATAATGAATGCTTGTGTTGTGATAATAATTCCTCTTATTGATTAACGAACTTTAGATAAAATGGAACAAGGCTGAGTGATGGTTGTTGAACTAATATAGAAATGTTAAGTGGTAGTAGATATAGTGTAAAATAAGTCATTGAGTGATACTGTAGTTGTGTAGTACACAAGTTTGGTCCACTTGTATGTTACTGAGGAAATTATTCAATCAGGATTTTTTTACAAGGATGATTGGTGTACCTGAAGTTGATGATCGTTTTATTTATTTATTTTTTTTTATTATTATAATGGTTGCCCCTCCTGTAATGAGAATGGCCAGGCCCAAGGGCCACCTGGGCGTGAATTTGTTTAAGGTGTTGAAGCTGTCGCCAACACAACAACCACACCCTGAGTTAATGAGCTGAGTGATCCAGTGTCAAGGAATAGTCCGTGGCCAACTGCACTGGCTAACCATTACCCCGTAACACGACGCGCGAATCGATTAACATCCAGGTCCCCAATTACTGTTGGGTAGATAGAGGTAAATGACGCAAAGGAATTTGCTCATGGTCTCACCCTGCCCGGAAATGGAACCCGGGTTCATTCGCTTGCGAGGCGAGCAAGCTGACAATTACACCTTGTGTTGCCAACGTGTACCCACACACACACACACACACACACACGTCTCCTGAAGTAGATATGAGAGAGAGAGAGAGAGATCTAATCAGCTTATTATCATCATACACCAACAGGAAGCGACAGACAGACAGACACATCACAACCACCAAGTTTTTCTCAAATTAACATAATCTCTTGTCGTCGTGTCCGTGTGGCTGTCGTGTTTGTCAATCCAGCAATTTCTCTTCTTTCTTCTCTCTTGATTATTTCTTCTTTTATTTAATTTTTTGTTGATTTTCGTCTTCATTTTTTCATTTAAAATTTTCGTGATTTCTTTCCTTCCGTCTATCCTTCTTTCTTTCCTTCCCTCTATCCTTCTTTCTTTCCTCGCCATCCTCTTTATTTTCACACTTCCATCATCTTTATCAGTTTTTCAATTTTCCCTGTCTCCTTCCTCCCTTCCTTTTCCTATTCTCATCTTTCCTTCAACCTTCCCTCCTTCATAATTAATCTCCATCTCTCCCTCTATTCCTTCCTTCATCACCATCATATAAAATCATACTCGCTTCCCCCCTCCCCTCCCCTCCCATTCCTCCCCGCCCTCCCCCTCCCCCAAAAAAAATATTCATCCCAACTTAAAAATTCACGTTTCCTGGCCACTGAGATCACCTACCCTGACCTTACCTTTACTTTGACCTGACCTGACCTCTCCCGAATGATGCCTTATACCTTATACCCAAACGAAATATACCCATGCACCAAATGAAACTCGAAGAGACTGACTATAATGTGTGTGTGTGGATATTAATCTGTTATCATTCAATCAAAAGTTTATGTGGTTTTACAAAGTTGTTTTCATTTTAATGTGGACTGGAGACCCTGTATAATATAAGTTGACTAATACTATACTTATGAGTGGGAGTAAACACTAATTCACATCTCTCTCTCTCTCTCTCTCTCTCTCTCTCTCTCTCTCTCTCCAGTCTATTTCCCTCGTCTACTCTCTCAATAATATCTTTCTCTCAATCTACATCTCTCTCTCCCTCTCTCTTTCTCTCTCCCAGAATATCAACAGTGAGTAAATATAAATAACCACACGATTTTACAGAATAGGGATATATATGTGTTAGAGAGAGAGAGAGAGAGAGAGAGAGAGAGATAAACTAACCATGGGACCTGATCTATCACTCATTTGAACCTAACCTAACCTAACCTCAACTATGCTTACAGAACCATTCCCCTCCTTCCCCCCCCACCTCGGCCCCCCAGCCCTTGACTGTAGGAGGAATGGGCGAGATAGGGCAGGAAAGGTCAACTGGGTGAGTATACACAAGGTCAACAGAGGTCAGGAGCCAAGAGGTACAGATCTCCGTGGGTCATGATGGTCATACTATATAACTGTACTGTAGAAGGTATTGTTTCTCTCTCTCTCTCTCTCTCTCTCACATAACCCCCAAGTTTGTTATGACTCTTCCTGGACAGTGTATTTTTATCTTCCAATAGGATATGTTATCGTGTATCTCTTGTTAGAACGAGGGAACAAATAATTTATTGAATAATGGCAGGTTGAGGGAGAGGGCGATGTACTCTACACAACTAAACAAATAATTTTTTGGAAATACATTGTTTTTAACATTCAGTGCCATAATATTCTGACTTCTACTGTTTAACTATAATCTGCCTACGCTACCGTTCACGGGATGAATATGGGTGCACAATAAACTAGCCGCTGTATGTGGCAAAATTCAAAAGCGGATCCCCGCCTTTTTTATTACATACTAGGAAACATCTCACACTCACACACACACGTATAGATGATCAGTAAGGAGGAGCCTCGACCTGAGCCCTGACAGAACGTTACAGGTGTACTATTTCGTCAGGCCGCGGTTAGGAAGTATATGAGAGTGATTTTGGAAGTTATATTTATGTTCCATATAACATATTTATGGTTTATGTGTGTGTGTGTGTGTGTGTGTGTGTGTGTGTGTGTGTGTCTGTAATTATGTTAGCTTATGTTTGGTTAGTTATTAGTTGGAGTAAGTTGTTGTGGAGATTTTTCAGGTTAGGTTAGATTAGATTAGGTTAGGTTGTGTTAGATTAGGTTAGTTATTAGTTGGAGTAAGCTGGAGTTAAGATTCTTCTGGATATACAAAACACTAAAGTTATTATCCAGCGTAATCCTCCCACACACCCCAGCAAAATGATTCACAATGGAGACTGATTAATGAATGCTTGTGTTGTGATAATAATTCCTCTTATTGATTAACGAACTTTAGATAAAATGGAACAAGGCTGAGTGATGGTTGTTGAACTGATATAGAAATGTTAAGTGGTAGTAGATATAGTGTAAAATAAGTCATTGAGTGATACTGTAGTTGTGTAGTACCCAAGTTTGGTTCACTTGTATGTTACTGAGGAAATTATTCAATCAGGATTTTTTTACAAGGATGATTGGTGTACCTGAAGTTGATGATCGTTTTTTTTATTTTTTATTATAATGGTTGCCCCTCCTGTAATGAGAATGGCCAGGCCCAAGGGCCACCTAGGCGTGAATTTGTTTAAGGTGTTGAAGCTGTCGCCAACACAACAACCACACCCTGAGTTAATGAGCTGAGTGACCCAGTGTCAAGGAATAGTCCGTGGCCAACTGCACTGGCTAACCATTACCCCGTAACACGACGCGCGAATCGATTAACATCCAGGTCCCCAATTACTGTTGGGTAGATAGAGGTAAATGACGCAAAGGAACTTGCTCATGGTCTCACCCTGCCCGGAAATGGAACCCGGGTTCATTCGCTTGCGAGGCGAGCAAGCTGACAATTACACCGTGTGTCGGCAACGCACACACACACACACACACACATACACACACACACACACACACACACGTCTCCTGAAGTAGATATGAGAGAGAGAGAGAGAGAGAGAGAGAGAGAGAGAGAGAGAGAGAGAGATCTAAGCAGCTTATTATCATCCTACACCAACAGGAAGCGATAGACAGACAGACAGACAGACAGACAGACAGACACATCACAACCACCAAGTTTTTCTCAAATTAACATAATCTCTTGTCGTCGTGTCCGTGTGGCTGTCGTGTTTGTCAATCCAGCAATTTCTCTTCTTTCTTCTCTCTTGATTATTTCTTCTTTTATTTAATTTTTTTTGTTGATTTTCGTCTTCATTTCTTCATTTAAAATTTTCGTGATTTCTTTCCTTCCCTCTATCTTTCTTTCTTTCCATCCCTCTATCCTTCTTTCTTTCCTCGCCATCCTCTTTATTTTCACCCTTCCATCATCTTTATCAGTTTTTCAATTTTCCCTGTCTCCTTCCTCCCTTCCTTTTCCTATTCTCATCTTTCCTTCAACCTTCCCTCCTTCATAATTCCTCTCCATCTCTCCCTCTATTCCTTCCTTCATCACCATCATATAAAATCATACTCGCTTCCCCCCTCCCCCCCCCAAAAAAAAAATATTCATCCCAACTTAAAAATTCACGTTTCCTGGCCACTGAGATCACCTACCCTGACCTTACCTTTACTTTGACCTGACCTGACCTCTCCCGAATGATGCCTTATACCTTATACCCAAACGATATATACCCATACACCAAATGAAACTCGAAGAGACTGACTATAATGTGTGTGTGTGGATATTAATCTGTTATCATTAAATCAAAAGTTTATAAGGTTTTACAAAGTTGTTTTCATTTTAATGTGGACTGGAGACCCTGTATAATATAAGTTGACTAATACTATACTTATGAGTGGGAGTAAACACTAATTCACCTCTCTCTCTCTCTCTCTCTCTCTCTCTCTCTCTCTCTCTCCAGTCTATTTCCCTCGTCTACTCTCTCAATAATATCATTCTCTCAATCTACATCTCTCTCTCTCTCTCTTTCTCTCTCCCAGAATATCAACAGTGAGTAAATATAAATAACCACACGATTTTACAGAATAGGGATATATATGTGTTAGAGAGAGAGAGAGAGAGAGAGAGAGAGAGATAAACTAACCATGGGACCTGATCTATCACTCATTTGAACCTAACCTAACCTAACCTCAACTATGCTTACAGAACCATTCCCCTCCGTCCCCCCCCCTCGGCCCCCCAGCCCTTGACTGTAGGAGGAATGGGCGAGATAGGGCAGGAAAGGTCAACTGGGTGAGTATACACAAGGTCAACAGAGGTCAGGAGCCAAGAGGTACAGATCTCCGTGGGTCATGGTGGTCATACTATATAACTGTACTGTAGAAGGTATTGTTTCTCTCTCTCTCTCTCTCTCTCTCTCTCTCTCTCTCTCTCAGATAACCCCCAAGTTTGTTATGACTCTTCCTGGACAGTGTATTTTTATCTTCAAATAGGATATGTTATCGTGTATCTCTTGTTAGAACGAGGGAACAAATAATTTATTGAATAATGGCAGGTTGAGGGAGAGGGCGATGTACTGTACAGAACTAAACAAATAATTTTTTGGAAATACATTGTTTTTAACATTCAGTGCCATAATATTCTGACTTCTACTGTTTAACTATAATCTGCCTACGCTACCGTTCACGGGATGAATATGGGTGCACAATAAACTAGCCGCTGTATGTGGCAAAATTCAAAAGCGGATCCCCGCCTTTTTTATTACATACTAGGAAACATCTCACACTCACACACACACGTATAGATGATCAGTAAGGAGGAGCCTCGACCTGAGCCCTGACAGAACGTTACAGGTGTATTATTTCGTCAGGCCGCGGTTAGGAAGTATATGAGAGTGATTTTGGAAGTTATATTTATGTTCCATATAACATATTTATGGTTTATGTGTGTGTGTGTGTGTGTGTGTGTGTGTGTGTGTGTGTGTGTGTGTCTGTGTGTGTGTCTGTGTGTGTGTGTGTCTGTGTGTGTGTCTGTGTGTGTGTCTGTAATTATGTTAGCTTATGTTTGGTTAGTTATTAGTTGGAGTAAGTTGTCGTGGAGATTTTTCAGGTTAGGTTAGATTAGATTAGGTTAGGTTGTGTTAGATTAGGTTAGTTATTAGTTGGAGTAAGCTGGAGTTAAGATTCTTCTGGATATACAAAACACTAAAGTTATTATCCAGCGTAATCCTCCCACACACCCCAGCAAAATGATTCACAATGGAGACTGATTAATGAATGCTTGTGTTGTGATAATAATTCCTCTTATTGATTAACGAACTTTAAATAAAATGGAACAAGGTTGAGTGATGGTTGTTGAACTGATATAGAAATGTTAAGTGGTAGTAGATATAGTGTAAAATAAGTCATTGAGTGATACTGTAGTTGTGTAGTACACAAGTTTGGTTCACTTGTATGTTACTGAGGAAATTATTCAATCAGGCTTATTGTCTGACAGGTATCGTCTCTCTTATGGCATTTGGCTGAATTAAGGTATTAAGTTTTCATAAATTTTAAACTATTACACTGTGGTTATATTACGACATATTAAACGATTACTGTACAGTGTTATATTACATATTAAACGATCACATTGTCTATATAACGACATATCACCAATACAAAAAAATATATAGTTTTTGTATATGTTTATCGCTACACATTATTTATGTGTTTCTGAATAACGTAGCTGATTAATCAATGTTATTTATCACATATCACTGTAATAAGTATTTCAGCTTTCCTAACCTTATATAACATGTTTACCATCACGTGACACAGACAGACTCTCTCTCTGTGGTAAAACGGAGTTAGATACACGTCTCTCTCTCTCTCTCTCTCTCTCTCTCTCTCTCTTTCTCTTTCTCTTTCTCTCTCTCTCTCTCTCTCTCTCTCTCTCTCATGATCTGACATAACTCTTGGAAACTTCTGAATTAAACACCAGTAATATATCTTTGTACGATAGTTCCCCTTATGTTGTTAAATATGTATAAACTATTGAGAAATAATTAACAAAATAGTTACGTAACATCAAGTGTGTGTGTGTGTGTGTGCGCGTAATAAGGCGGACTAACAATCTTCACCTTACTGTAAGATCCTCCCACTTCACTACACATATCAACAGTAATCTGAAAATAAACCAGAGTAGAACATGTTCCCGCCTTGTTATCCTGTTAATTACGTTTGCGTGTCAATTGGTCGTTAACACCACCAGGTAACGTAATTACTAACGAAGTAATTTTATCTTCGAGGATTGTAATGCATGTTCCATTATTCTTAATTCCTTTGGCCAGACCACCAAATTGTTTCGCGCAGGTAATGATGATACAGGTGGACAGTTATGTTATGTATTTAAAAACGAAAATTTCATATGGTGCCGGAGTGTGTGTGTGTGTGTGTGTGTGTGTGTGTAGGTAGGTCAACAGCAGAGGTAGTGAAGCTTCTTGTCATAAACCATGTACACCTCCCTCCTATTCTGTGTATTACATGTTAGTTGTGTCTTTATCGTGTTGGTCATTTATCACTTATAAGTTAACACCCCCCCGTATTGTTATTTTGTTCTACTCATTCTCTTACACTTATTTCTCTACGTACTTAGGAGTCACATTGAGTAAATCTTTTTCTATTTAATATTTTAGGTTTTACATATTCGTGCATAGGATCTTTACTCATTACTAAATCTTACCTTTATATATAGAACAATTTCCCCCATAATTACGAACTTTTACTTCAATACATCAACGTTTTGTCCGTAAATTGTTTTTGGTTATTTCTTACACCCAAAATAATTAAGTTACGATTTATTTTGAAGTTCATCGGGAATGTAGTTTATAAATATCACCACTTGATTGTTAGGTTAAGTTAGGTTAGGTTAGGTTAGGTTAGGTTAAGTTAAGTTTGGCCGTAGGTATAGTGTCTGGCCCGGTGAGCGAGGTGTGGCTGTGAAAACGGGTCACACTTTTATTTATCTCAAGTTGTTTATTTCTATTTTATAAACTAAAAAGAGTCAACAACATTTTCTTTATACACCAGTGTACAGTATAGTACGAGTATACAGTGTTGTGTATGGTGTATAACGAGGCCGCTCCTGTGTATGATGTCTTTGTCTTGTTGTGTATGTATGTATTGTTACTCGTATGATGTACTGTATGGTAGGGTTGCCATCACTCACTTTAAGATAACTTTAATCGCTAGATTTAAGGTCCCCTAAAAATGTTGTCGGTCGCTGTTCATAATTCAATCCGTCTACTCTGATTGGATCTAATTTCATGGATCTCTAGTTATTATCAATCATCTCTTTATTTTTTATGACAATTCGTGAAACTTTACATTTTAGTTTTTAATTAGTTTTTCGCTCAGTGAATCTCATTTGTCTCTTGAAATTTAACTTCTGTTTGATTCTTGACGTAATTATCTGACGTGGTACTTTATTTTATTATTGTTAAGTTTACACTCACACACACACACACACACACACACACCGTCTCTCTCACTCTGTTGTTTAAGGTGAGAAAGTGTGAGAAAGTTTACACACATTAGGTGGGAAAATGTTCCTCACTTTGCGGGCCTCGATAGGGTAAATGATCTCATCTCGTGTCCCCAGAGTGAAGAAAAACGTCTCGTGTTTGAGTCGGTGAGGCAGCAAACGTTCCTTCCGCTGTGAGCTGAGAGTTAAGCTAAAGTGCCTGGATACATACATACATACATCGTTGTTCAGATAGATATTCAGTAAAATCGTATTACATGTTCACAATGATTCAGCACGTACTGTATAAACAATATACATACTGTAGACAGTGTAGACATACAGCTGAAGTCTTTTAAACACGTAATGATGTTGGTAATTACACTTGTCCACAACGATCAGAAATTATATAGAACTCTTTATCATTGTTCTAGACATTGGGGAAAATGTTCTAGTTTCTATTAGTAAATCTGAAGGTAAGTTTCATCTCTTGTGTTCAATGAAGTTGGAATAGGTTGAGACTGAGTTATTTGCGAGGCGAATTGTGTTTTCATCCCTGGAAAAATATGTACTCAAGGAAGAAATTGGGAAAAATAGTAGGTTTAAAATGCTGAGTTTGGTGAATTTTCCATCTAAGAAGTTGAATAAGTCGACTGTTTGTTTATGGTGTGGCAAGATATTACACCTCTCCCTTCCTTCCCTTCCCTTCCCTTCCCCTCCCCTCCCCTCCCCCTTCCCCTCCCCCCCCTCCCTTCCCCTCCCATCATCGTGTGAATTCTGCTTCAATTTGTTTTCTTATGCATGAGTGAAGTAGATTTTCATGTCATTGTTACATCACTGTTGAACATGCACAGTTGTTATGGGAAGTGTTAGGGAGGGAAGGATGAAAGAAGAGGGAGGGGAAGGGGAGAGAGTGAGGAGGAGGGAGGACAAATGGGAGAGAGAGAGGACAGGTGAAGGCGGGGAGGACAGGTGGAGGCAGGGGAGGACAGGTGG
Source organism: Homarus americanus (assembly GCF_018991925.1). Lineage (NCBI taxonomy): Eukaryota > Metazoa > Arthropoda > Malacostraca > Decapoda > Nephropidae > Homarus > Homarus americanus. The sequence continues at coordinate 9,452 of NW_024751523.1, forward strand.
AGGCAGGGGAGGACAGGTGGAGGCAGGGGAGGACAGGTGGAGGCGGGGAGGACAGGTGGAGGCAGGGGAGGACAGGTGTAGGC
>NW_024751524.1:0-11447 GCF_018991925.1 Homarus americanus
ACCTCTCCCATAACCTTGCAAAGAAAAAATGATTTCTCCCAAAAAAACCCTAGTCCAATTTTCTGAGATGAATCCTTCGAGGAAAGATTCATCGTGATTTTCGCACTCTCCAGTGATATGTGAACATTCTATAAGAAATTCACACCTCTCCCACAACCTTGCTAAGAAAAAATGATTTCTCCCAAAAAAATCCGAGTCCAATTTTCTGAGATGAATCATTCGAGGAAAGATTCATCGTGATTATCGCACTCTCCAGTGATATGTGAACATTCTATAAGAAATTCACACCTCTACCATAACCTTGCTAAGAAAAAATGATTTCTCCCCAAAAAAATCCGAGTCCAATTTTCTGAGATGAATCCTTCGAGGAAAGATTCATCGTGATTTTCGCACTTTTCAGTGATATGTTAACATTCTATAAGAAATTCACACTTCTCCCATAACCTTGCTAAGAAAAAATAATTTCTCCCCAAAAAAATCCGAGTCCAATTTTCTGAGATGAATCCTTCGAGGAAAGATTCATCGGGATTTTCGCACTCTCCAGTGATATGTGAACATTCTAAAAGAAATTTACACCTCTCCAATAACTTTGCTAAGAAAAAATGATTTCTCCCAAAAAAAATCCGAGTCCAATTTTCGGAGATGAATCCTTCGAGGAAAGATTCATCCCATAACCTTGCTAAGAAAAAATGATTTCTCCCCAAAAAAACCCGAGTCCAATTTTCTGAGATGAATCCTTCGAGGAAAGATTCATCATGATTTTCGCACTCTCCAGTGATATGTGAACATTCTATAAGAAATTCACACCTCTCCCATAACCTATCTAAGAAAAATTTATTTCTCCCCAAAAAATCCGAGTCCAATTTTCTGAGATGAATCATTCGAGGAAAGATTCATCGTGATTTTCGGACTCTCCAGTGATATGTGAACATTCTATAAGAAATTCACACCTCTCCCGTAACCTTGCTAAGAAAAAATGATTTCTCCCAAAAAACATCCGAGTCCAATTTTCTGAGATGAATCCTTCGAGGAAAGATTCATCGTGATTTTCGCATTTTCCAGTGATATGTGAACATTCTATAAGAAATTCACACCTCTCCCATAACCTTGCTAAGAAAAAAATCCTAGTCCAATTTTCTGAGATGAATCCTTCGAGGAAAGATTCATCGGGATTTTCGCACTCTCCAGTGATATGTGAACATTCTATAAGAAATTCACACCTCTCCCATAACCTTGCTAAGAATAAATGATTTCTCCCCAAAAAAATCCGAGTCCAATTTTCTGAGATGAATCCTTCGAGGAAAGATTCATCGGGATTTTCGCACTCTCCAGTGATATGTGAACATTCTAAAAGAAATTCACACCTCTCCCATAACCTTGCTAAGAAAAATTGATTTCTCCCCAAAAAAATCCGAGTCCAATTTTCTGAGATGAATCATTCGAGGAAAGATTCATCGTGATTTTGTTCTAGTGATATGCGAACATTCTATAAGAAATTCACACCTCACTATAACCTGCTAAGAAAAAATGATTTCTCCCAAAAAAATTCGAAAGTATTGTTCTTCTGAGATGAATCCTGAGAAAGATTCATCGTGATTTTCGCACTTCCAGTGATATTAGTGTGAACATTCTATAAGAAATTCATTGTTCCTCCCATAAACTTGCTCAGAAAAATGATTACTCTAAAAAATCCGAGTCCAATTTTCTGAGATGAATCCTTCGAGGAAAGATTCATCGTGATTTTCGCACTTTTCAGTGATATGTTAATATTCTATAAGAAATTCACACTTCTCCCATAACCTTGCTAAGAAAACATGATTTCTCCCCAAAAAAATCCGAGTCCTTTTTTCTGAGATGAATCATTCGAGGAAAGATTCATCGTGATTTTCGCACTCTCCAGTGAAATGTGAACATTCTAAAAGAAATTTACACCTCTCCCATAACCTTGCTAAGAAAACATGATTTCTCCCCAAAAAAATCCGAGTCCAATTTTCTGAGATGAATCCTTCGAGGAAAGATTCATTGTGATTTTCGCACTCTCCAGCGATATCTGAACGTTCTATAAGAAATTCACACCTCTCCCATAACCATGCTAAGAAAAAATGATTTCTCCCCAAAAAAATCCGAGTCCAATTTTCTGAGATGAATCATTTGAGGAAAGATTCATCGTGATTTTCTCACTAGAAATTCACAACTCTCCCATAACCTAGCTAAGAAAAAATGATTTCTCCCAAAAAAAACCGAGTCCAATTTTCTGAGATGAATCCTTCGAGGAAAGATTCATCGTGATTTTCGCACTCTCCAGTGATATGTGAACATTCTATAAGAAATTCATACCTCTCCCATTACCTTGCTAAGAAAAAATTATTTCTCCCCAAAAAAAATCCGAGTCCAATTTTCTGAGATGAATCCTTCGAGGAAAGATTCTTGTGATTTTCGCACTCTCCAGTGATATGTGAACGTTCTATAAGAAATTCACACCTCTCCCATAACCATGCTAAGAAAAAATGATTTCTCCCCAAAAAAATCCGAGTCAATTTTCTGAGATGAATCCTTCGAGGAAAGATTCATCGTGATTTTCGCACTCTCCAGTGATATGTGAACATTCTATAAGAAATTCACACTTCTCCCGTAACCTTGCTCAGAAAAAATGATTTCTTCCAAAAAAAATCCGAGTCCAAATTTCTGAGATGAATCCTTCGAGGAAAGATTCATCGGGATTTTCGCACTCTCCAGTGATATGTGAACATTCTAAAAGAAATTTACACCTCTCCCATAACCTTGCTAAGAAAAAATGATTTCTCCCAAAAAAAATCCGAGTCCAATTTTCGGAGATGAATCAAAAAAAGGAAAGATTCAATCGTGGAGATGAATCCTTCGAGGAAAGATTCATCGTGATTTTCGCACTCTCCAGTGATATGTGAACATTCTAAAAGAAATTCACACCTCTCCCATAACCTTGCTAAGAAAAAATGATTTCTCCCAAAAAAAATCCGAGTCCAATTTTCTGAGATGAATCCTTCGAGGAAAGATTCATCATGATTTTCGCACTCTCCAGTGATATGTGAACATTCTATAAGAAATTCACACCTCTCCCATAACCTTGCTAAGAAAAATTGATTTCTCCCCAAAAAAATCCGAGTCCAATTTTCTGAGATGAATCATTCGAGGAAAGATTCATCGTGATTTTCGCAGTCTCCAGTGATATGTGAACATTCTATAAGAAATTCACACCTCTCCCATAAACTTGCTCAGAAAAAATGATTTCTTCCAAAAAAAATCCGAGTCCAATTTTCTGAGATGAATCCTTCGAGGAAAGATTCATCGTGATTTTCGCACTTTTCAGTGATATGTTAACATTCTATAAGAAATTCACACTTCTCCCATAACCTTGCTAAGAAATAATGATTTCTCCCCAAAAAAATCCGAGTCCAATTTTCTGAGATGCATCATTCGAGGAAAGATTCATCGTGATTGTCGCACTCTCCAGTGATATGTGAACATTCTATAAGAAATTCACACCTCTCCCATAAACTTGCTAAGAAAAATGATTTCTCCCAAAAAAAACCGAGTCCAATTTTCTGAGATGAATCCTTCGAGGAAAGATTCATCGTGATTTTCGCACTCTCAAGTGATATGTGAACATTCTAAAAGAAATTCACACCTCTCCTATAACCTTGCTAAGAAAAAATGATTTCTCCCAAAAAAATCCGAGTCCAATTTTCTGAGATGAATCCTTCGAGGAAAGATTCATCATGATTTTCGCACTCTCCAGTGATATGTGAACATTCTATAAGAAATTCACACCTCTCCCATAACCTTGCTAAGAAAAATGATTTCTCCCCAAAAAAATCCGAGTCCAATTTTCTGAGATGAATCCTTCGAGGAAAGATTCATCGTGATTTTCGCACTCTCCAGTGATATGTGAACATTCTATAAGAAATTCACACCTCTCCCATAACCTTGCTCAGAAAAAATGATTACTTCCAAAAAAAATCCGAGTCCAATTTTCTGAGATGAATCCTTCGAGGAAAGATTCATCGTGATTTTCGAACTTTTCAGTGATATGTTAACATTCTATAAGAAATTCACACTTCTCCCATAACCTTGCTAAGAAATAATGATTTCTCCCCAAAAAAATCCGAGTCCAATTTTCTGAGATGAATCATTCGAGGAAAGATTCATCGTGATTTTCGCACTCTCCAGTGATATGTGAACATTCTATAAGAAATTCACACCTCTCCCATAACCTTGCTAAGAAAAAATGATTTCTCCCAAAAAAATCCGAGTCCAATTTTCTGAAATGAATCCTTCGAGGAAAGATTCATCATGATTTTCGCACTCTCCAGTGATATGTGAACATTCTATAAGAAATTCACACCTCTCCCATAACCTTGCTAAGAAAAATTGATTTCTCCCCAAAAAAATCCGAGTCCAATTTTCTGAGATGAATCATTCGAGGAAAGATTCATCGTGATTTTCGCAGTCTCCAGTGATATGTGAACATTCTATAAGAAATTCACACCTCTACCATAACCTTGCTAAGAAAAAATGATTTCTCCCAAAAAAAATCCGAGTACAATTTTCTGAGATGAATCCTTGGAGGAAAGATTCATCGTGATTTTCGCACTCTCCAGTGATATGTGAACATTCTATAAGAAATTCACACCTCTCCCATAAACTTGCTCAGAAAAAATGATTACTCCAAAAAAAATCCGAGTCCAATTTTCTGAGATGAATCCTTCGAGGAAAGATTCATCGTGATTTTCGCACTCTCCAGTGATATGTGAACATTCTATAAGAAATTCACACCTCTCCCATAACCTTGCTAAGAAAAAATGATTTCTCCCCAAAAAAATCCGAGTCCAATTTTCTGAGATGCATCATTCGAGGAAAGATTCATCGTGATTTTCGCACTCTCCAGTGATATGTGAACATTCTATAAGAAATTCACACCTCTCCCATAACCTTGCTAAGAAAAATGATTTCTCCCAAAAAAAACCGAGTCCAATTTTCTGAGATGAATCCTTCGAGGAAAGATTCATCGTGATTTTCGCACTCTCCAGTGATATGTGAACATTCTATAAGAAATTCATACCTCTCCCATTACCTTGCTAAGAAAAAATGATTTCTCCCCAAAAAAAATCCGAGTCCAATTTTCTGAGATGAATCCTTCGAGGAAAGATTCTTGTGATTTTCGCACTCTCCAGTGATATGTGAACGTTCTATAAGAAATTCACACCTCTCCCATAACCATGCTAAGAAAAAATGATTTCTCCCCAAAAAAATCCGAGTCAATTTTCTGAGATGAATCCTTCGAGGAAAGATTCATCGTGATTTTCGCACTCTCCAGTGATATGTGAACATTCTATAAGAAATTCACACTTCTCCCGTAACCTTGCTCAGAAAAAATGATTTCTTCCAAAAAAAATCCGAGTCCAAATTTCTGAGATGAATCCTTCGAGGAAAGATTCATCGGGATTTTCGCACTCTCCAGTGATATGTGAACATTCTAAAAGAAATTTACACCTCTCCCATAACCTTGCTAAGAAAAAATGATTTCTCCCAAAAAAAATCCGAGTCCAATTTTCGGAGATGAATCCTTCGAGGAAAGATTCATCGTGATTTTCGCACTCTCCAGTGATATGTGAACATTCTAAAAGAAATTCACACCTCTCCCATAACCTTGCTAAGAAAAAATGATTTCTCCCAAAAAAAATCCGAGTCCAATTTTCTGAGATGAATCCTTCGAGGAAAGATTCATCATGATTTTCGCACTCTCCAGTGATATGTGAACATTCTATAAGAAATTCACACCTCTCCCATAACCTTGCTAAGAAAAATTGATTTCTCCCCAAAAAAATCCGAGTCCAATTTTCTGAGATGAATCATTCGAGGAAAGATTCATCGTGATTTTCGCAGTCTCCAGTGATATGTGAACATTCTATAAGAAATTCACACCTCTCCCATAAACTTGCTCAGAAAAAATGATTTCTTCCAAAAAAAATCCGAGTCCAATTTTCTGAGATGAATCCTTCGAGGAAAGATTCATCGTGATTTTCGAACTTTTCAGTGATATGTTAACATTCTATAAGAAATTCACACTTCTCCCATAACCTTGCTAAGAAATAATGATTTCTCCCCAAAAAAATCCGAGTCCAATTTTCTGAGATGAATCATTCGAGGAAAGATTCATCGGGATTTTCGCACTCTCCAGTGATATGTGAACATTCTAAAAGAAATTTACACCTCTCCCATAACCTTGCAAAGAAAAAATGATTTCTCCCAAAAAAAATCCGAGTCCAATTTTCAGAGATGAATCCTTCGTGGAAAGATTCATCATGATTTTCGCACTCTCCAGTGATATGTGAACATTCTATAAGAAATTCACACCTCTCCCATAACCTTGCTAAGAAAAATTGATTTCTCCCCAAAAAAATCCGAGTCCAATTTTCTGAGATGAATCATTCGAGGAAAGATTCATCGTGATTTTCGCAGTCTCCAGTGATATGTGAACATTCTATAAGAAATTCACACCTCTACCATAACCTTGCTAAGAAAAAATGATTTCTCCCCAAAAAAATCCGAGTACAATTTTCTGAGATGAATCCTTGGAGGAAAGATTCATCGTGATTTTCGCACTCTCCAGTGATATGTGAACATTCTATAAGAAATTCACACCTCTCCCATAAACTTGCTCAGAAAAAATGATTACTTCCAAAAAAAATCCGAGTCCAATTTTCTGAGATGAATCCTTCGAGGAAAGATTCATCGTGATTTTCGCACTTTTCAGTGATTTGTTAATATTCTATAAGAAATTCACACTTCTCCCATAACCTTGCTAAGAAAACATGATTTCTCCCCAAAAAAAATCCGAGTCCTTTTTTCTGAGATGAATCATTCGAGGAAAGATTCATTGGGATTTTCGCATTTTCCAGTGATATGTGAACATTCTATAAGAAATTCACACCTCTCCCATAACCTTGCTAAGAAAAAAATCCTAGTCCAATTTTCTGAGATGAATCCTTCGAGGAAAGATTCATCGTGATTTTCGCACTCTCCAGTGATATGTGGACATTCTATAAGAAATTCACACCTCTCCCATAACCTTGCTAAGAAAAAATGATTTCTCCCCAAAAAAATCCGAGTCCAATTTTCTGAGATGAATCCTTCGAGGAAAGATTCATCGGGATTTTCGCACTCTCCAGTGATATGTGAACATTCTAAAAGAAATTTACACCTCTCCCATAACCTTGCTAAGAAAAAATGATTTCTCCCAAAAAAAATCCGAGTCCAATTTTCGGAGATGAATCCTTCGAGGAAAGATTCATCGTGATTTTCGCACTCTCCAGTGATATGTGAACATTCTAAAAGAAATTCACACCTCTCCCATAACCTTGCTAAGAAAAAAATCCTAGTCCAATTTTCTGAGATGAATCCTTCGAGGAAAGATTCATCGTGATTTTCGCACTCTCCAGTGATATGTGAACATTCTATAAGAAATTCACACCTCTCCCATAACCTTGCTAAGAAAAAATGATTTCTCCCCAAAAAATCCGAGTCCAATTTTCTGAGATGAATCCTTCGAGGAAAGATTCATCGGGATTTTCGCACTCTCCAGTGATATGTGAACATTCTAAAAGAAATTTACACCTCTCCCATAACCTTGCTAAGAAAAAAGGATTTCTCCCAAAAAAAATCCGAGTCCAATTTTCGGAGATGAATCCTTCGAGGAAAGATTCATCGTGATTTTCGCACTCTCCAGTGATATGTGAACATTCTAAAAGAAATTCACACCTCTCCCTTAACCTTGCTAAGAAAAAATGATTTCTCCCCAAAAAAACCCGAGTCCAATTTTCTGAGATGAATCCTTCGAGGAAAGATTCATCATGATTTTCGCACTCTCCAGTGATATGTGAACATTCTATAAGAAATTCACACCTCTCCCATAACCTATCTAAGAAAAATTTATTTCTCCCCAAAAAATCCGAGTCCAATTTTCTGAGATGAATCATTCGAGGAAAGATTCATCGTAATTTTCGCACTCTCCAGTGATATGTGAACATTCTATAAGAAATTCACACCTCTCCCGTAACCTTGCTAAGAAAAAATGATTTCTCCCAAAAAACATCCGAGTCCAATTTTCTGAGATGAATCCTTCGAGGAAAGATTAATCGTGATTTTCGCATTTTCCAGTGATATGTGAACATTCTATAAGAAATTCACACCTCTCCCATAACCTTGCTAAGAAAAATCCTGGTCAATTTCTGGGATAAGATCGCTGAGGAAAGATTCATCAGATTTTCGCACTCTCAGTGATATGTAAAGACATTCATAAAATTCACCTCTCATAACCTTGCTAAGAATAAGTAGTTTCTCCCCAAAAAATCCGAGTCAATTTTCACAGAGATAGATCCTTCGAGAAGATTTGTCAGGATTTCGCACTCTCAGTGATATGGCAAGACATTCTATAAGAAATTCACACCTCTCCCATAACCTTGCTAAGAAAAATTGATTTCTCCCCAAAAAAATCCGAGTCCAATTTTCTGAGATGAATCATTCGAGGAAAGATTCATCGTGATTTTCGCAGTCTCCAGTGATATGTGAACATTCTATAAGAAATTCACACCTCTACCATAACCTTGCTAAGAAAAAATGATTTCTCCCAAAAAAAATCCGAGTACAATTTTCTGAGATGAATCCTTGGAGGAAAGATTCATCGAGATTTTCGCACTCTCCAGTGATATGTGAACATTCTATAAGAAATTCACACCTCTCCCAAAAACTTGCTCAGAAAAAATGATTACTTCCAAAAAAAATCCGAGTCCAATTTTCTGAGATGAATCCTTCGAGGAAAGATTCATCGTGATTTTCGCACTTTTCAGTGATATGTTAATATTCTATAAGAAATTCACACTTCTCCCATAACCTTGCTAAGAAAACATGATTTCTCCCCAAAAAAATCCGAGTCCTTTTTTCTGAGATGAATCATTCGAGGAAAGATTCATCGTGATTTTCGCACTCTCCAGTGAAATGTGAACATTCTAAAAGAAATTTACACCTCTCCCATAACCTTGCTAAGAAAAAATGATTTCTCCCCAAAAAAAATCCGAGTCCAATTTTCTGAGATGAATCCTTCGAGGAAAGATTCATTGTGATTTTCGCACTCTCCAGCGATATCTGAACGTTCTATAAGAAATTCACACCTCTCCCATAACCTTGCTAAGAAAAAATGATTTCTCCCCAAAAAAATCCGAGTCCAATTTTCTGAGATGAATCATTTGAGGAAAGATTCATCGTGATTTTCTCACTAGAAATTCACAACTCTCCCATAACCTAGCTAAGAAAAAATGATTTCTCCCAAAAAAAACCGAGTCCAATTTTCTGAGATGAATCCTTCGAGGAAAGATTCATCGTGATTTTCGCACTCTCCAGTGATATGTGAACATTCTATAAGAAATTCATACCTCTCCCATTACCTTGCTAAGAAAAAATTATTTCTCCCCAAAAAAAATCCGAGTCCAATTTTCTGAGATGAATCCTTCGAGGAAAGATTCTTGTGATTTTCGCACTCTCCAGTGATATGTGAACGTTCTATAAGAAATTCACACCTCTCCCATAACCATGCTAAGAAAAAATGATTTCTCCCCAAAAAAATCCGAGTCAATTTTCTGAGATGAATCCTTCGAGGAAAGATTCATCGTGATTTTCGCACTCTCCAGTGATATGTGAACATTCTATAAGAAATTCACACTTCTCCCGTAACCTTGCTCAGAAAAAATGATTTCTTCCAAAAAAAATCCGAGTCCAAATTTCTGAGATGAATCCTTCGAGGAAAGATTCATCGGGATTTTCGCACTCTCCAGTGATATGTGAACATTCTAAAAGAAATTTACACCTCTCCCATAACCTTGCTAAGAAAAAATGATTTCTCCCAAAAAAAATCCGAGTCCAATTTTCGGAGATGAATCCTTCGAGGAAAGATTCATCGTGATTTTCGCACTCTCCAGTGATATGTGAACATTCTAAAAGAAATTCACCTCTCCCATAACCTTACTTTAAGAAAAAATGATTTCTCCCAAAAAATCAAGGTCCAATTTTCAGATAGATCCTTCAAGGAAGATTCATATATGATTTTCACTCTCAGTGATATGTGAACATTCTATAAAAATTCACACCTCTCCCATAACCTTGCTAAGAAAAATTGATTTCTCCCCAAAAAAATCCGAGTCCAATTTTCTGAGATGAATCATTCGAGGAAAGATTCATCGTGATTTTCGCAGTCTCCAGTGATATGTGAACATTCTATAAAAAATTCACACCTCTCCCATAACCTTGCTCAGAAAAAATGATTACTTCCAAAAAAAATCCGAGTCCAATTTTCTGAGATGAATCCTTCGAGGAAAGATTCATCGTGATTTTCGAACTTTTCAGTGATATGTTAACATTCTATAAGAAATTCACACCTCTCCCATAACCTTGCTAAGAAAAAATGATTTCTCCCCAAAAAAATTCGAGTCCAATTTTCTGAGATGAATCCTTCGAGGAAAGATTCATCGGGAGTTTCGCACTCTCCAGTGATATGTGAACATTCTAAAAGAAATTTATACCTCTCCCATAACCTTGCTAAGAAAAAATGATTTCTCCCAAAAAAAATCCGAGTCCAATTTTCGGAGATGAATCCTTCGAGGAAAGATTCATCGTGATTTTCGCACTCTCCAGTGATATGTGAACATTCTAAAAAATTCACACCTCTCCCATAACCTTGCCTAGAAAAAATAGTTTCCTCCCAAAAAAGAAATCCAGGTCAATTTTCAGATAGATCCTTCGAGGAAAGATTCATCATGATTTCGCACTCTCCAGTGATATGTAGACATTCTATAAAGAATTCACACCTCTCCACTCTTCTTGCTAAGAAAAATTGATTTCTCCCCAAAAAAATCCGAGTCCAATTTTCTGAGATGAATCATTCGAGGAAAGATTCATCGTGATTTTCGCAGTCTCCAGTGATATGTGAACATTCTATAAGAAATTCACACCTCTCCCATAAACTTGCTCAGAAAAAATGATTTCTTCCAAAAAAAATCCGAGTCCAATTTTCTGAGATGAATCCTTCGAGGAAAGATTCATCGTGATTTTCGAACTTTTCAGTGATATGTTAACATTCTATAAGAAATTCACACTTCTCCCATAACCTTGCTAAGAAATAATGATTTCTCCCCAAAAAAATCCGAGTCCAATTTTCTGAGATGAATCATTCGAGGAAAGATTCATCGGGATTTTCGCACTCTCCAGTGATATGTGAACATTCTAAAAGAAATTTACACCTCTCCCATAACCTTGCAAAGAAAAAATGATTTCTCCCAAAAAAAATCCGAGTCCAATTTTCAGAAATGAATCCTTCGAGGAAAGATTCATCATGATTTTCGCACTCTCCAGTGATATGT
>NW_024751525.1:0-6621 GCF_018991925.1 Homarus americanus
AAAAAATGTATACATGAAACGTCTTATGGTTGTCATGGAAACAGTAAATAATAATGGTAAAAAAATGTATACCTGAAACGTCTTATGATTGTCATGGAAACAGTAAACATGAAATGAGGTCGACACACTGTCTTCCTTGCCTTATAACAAGATGTGAAAATGGTTAAATGTTGCAGCTTCCAAATGCTAGACGGTCGCCTCCGTTCCTGAGTGTAAGAAGTTTAATAATTCTAAAGCGTGAGAAATGTTTAATTCCTGGAGGTGTTCTGTTCGTGTTGAAGGTGAGGGAAGGTGATGACAGTGAGTTATATGAATCATGCTCGCTCCTTTTACCACTCTACACGAATTAATCACCTTCACCCACCCATTCTCCTACTCACTCACCTGCTTACCCATCCACCTTACCTCCCCACCCACCCACCCACCGACCTACACATCTCCACCCACCTACCTACCTCCCCATCCTGGATTGAAATTGGCGTTCCTTGCAACATCTGCGCGCGCGCTCTCTCTCTCTCTCTCTCTCTCTCTCTCTCTCTCTCTCTCTCTCTCTCTCTCTTTGTTTTCCATTTTCTTTCCTTTCCTATTACCTTCATCCATCCCTTATGTAACCAATCCCCTCCCCTCTTTTTCTTCCTGTGTGTGTGTGTGTGTGTGTGTGTGTGTGTGTGTGTGTGTGTGTGTGTGTGTGTGAGAGGATCACATTATAATGCTTTAGATTACACAGATGTTGTGGTCGGCTGGGAATTCCTGTTATCACTTTTGCATTTTTTTTATTCTGGAAACCCCCGAAAAATTATATTGCTATTGGAAGCCTTCTTCATGTCTCCACCAGCTATTGGAAACCTTCTTGTTGCCTCTACCAGCTATTGGAAACCTTCTTGTTGCCTCTACCAGCTATTGGAAACCTTCTTGTTGCCTCTTCCAGCTATTGGAAACCTTCTTGTTGCCTCTTCCAGCTATTGGAAACCTTCTTGTTGCCTCTTCCAGCTATTGGAAACCTCCTTGTTGCCTCTACCAGCTATTGGAAACCTCCTTGTTGCCTCCACCAGCTATTGGAAACCTTCTTGTTGCCTCTTCCAGCTTCAACCAAACCTTCTTGTTACCTCTTCCAGCTATTGAAACAACTATTATTTACTCTTCCAGCCTAACCTTGAAAACCTTCTTGTTATCTTCAGCTATCAAACCTTGTTGCCTCTACCAGCTATTGGAAACCTCCTTGTTGCCTCCACCAGCTATTGGAAACCTTCTTGTTGCCTCTTCCAGCTATTGGAAACCTTCTTGTTGCCCCTTCCAGCTATTGGAAACCTTCTTGTTGCCTCTTCCAGCTATTGGAAACCTTCTTGTTGCCTCTTCCAGCTATTGGAAACCTTCTTGTTGCCTCTTCCAGCTATTGGAAACCTTCTTCATACCTCTACCAATATCTAGCTCTCTTTTTCTTGTCTTTCCCAGCTTCTCTCTCTCTCTCTCTCTCTCTCTCTCTCTCTCTCTCTCTCTCGACCGTCACTTGCTCCCACCAGTTCCCAGGCTCGTCTCCACCTCCAACTTCCTCCACACAAACTTCGGGAACGTCCTGGAGAGAAAAAATAAGAAAGTCGCAAGAACTCTCCTCCTCTCTCCCCCTTCACTTGGTCATACCCGCAGGTCTTTCCTTCTCCTCCTCCTCCTCCTCCTCCTCCTCCTTCTTCTTCTCCTTCCGCCAACCCCTCCTCCTTTTTATTCTTCGTGTCTTCTTTTTAATTCGACAGCTCCTCTTCCTCTTCTTCTTAACTCGCCAATTCCTCTTCCTCCTCCTCCTTATTTCGCCAACTCCTCCTCTTCCTCTCTGACCATGTCTGCTATTTATCAACTTCTCTTCTTCTAATTGTTTCTCTTTTTGTCTTCTATATTTTTAGTGTCCTGATTGGTCTCTCTTCACTAGCCATCGTATTGGTCTGATTGGGTCTTTTTTTCAAACCTTAATGATTCCTGATTGGTCAATTTGTCACTAACTGCATTATGATTGCCGATTGGTCAGTTTCTTCCACTAACTCCCAAAGGGTTCCTGATTGGTTAGTTTGTTTCACTGACTCTCACTTGGTTCCTGATTGGTCATTATTGCGTTTCCATCCTTTATTAACCTGATTGATAATTCGTTTTAGTTTTGAGACTTTTAATTAACTTTCTGATTAATTTTGTTTACGTTTCAAATGTTCATGGTTCTGACTGGCCCTCAGTTTCTTTAACTTAAGGCTCTGATTGGCCCTTTATTGCACGTCACCAACTAGGGGCTATGATTGGCCCTTTATTACATGTGACCGACTTCTCCTGGCAGTGATTGGTTCTTGTTCGTGTGTTTGATCTCCTGTGATTGGCCCGTTATTGAGCTGGGATCTTTTGTGATGGTTCCTGTAATTGGTTGGCTGTCACCCTCGTCGTTAGCTTATTTATCTTCGTTATCTTTGCCCTTATCTTCGTTAGGCTGTTTCAAGGTTTATTTTTCTATGATACTTTTAATTGAGGATAAATCTTTCCTCATGGCTATTTTTTTTAATTTGTCTATTTTTTATATATTTCAGGTGGGTATATTTTTTCTAAGTGTTTGTAAAGGTAGAAGGCTTTTTTTTTTCAGGGTGGAAACTTTGCTAAATGGACATTTTTTTTTTCTCGTCCTTACAATAGATTTTTGGGGAACTTTTTTTATATATTTGTTTTGTGTTTATTATTATTATTATTATTATTATTATTATTATTATTATTATTATTATTATTATTATTATTATTATTATTATTATTATTATTATTATTATTATTATTATTATTATTATGAGCATTGTACCCTGGTAACTTGTGGCACCCAGGTAATGTATGGCACCTGGGTAATGAGGATGGCACCTATGTTAATTAGGTTGGCAATCAGGTCATGTTTGGCACCTTGGTAATCCTAATGTATCGATTATAATTATACACATTTCACTATAAGATATTAATTACATTTCTCTCTCTCCTCAGGTAAGGCCTTGAACCAGAGTGACCGTGGGAAAAAGTAAGTGTGTGTGTGTGTGTGTGTGTGTGTGTGTGTGTGTGTGTGTGTGTGTGTGTGTGTGTGTGTGTGTGTGTGTGTGTGTGTGTGTGTGTGTGTGTGTGTGTGTGTGTGTGATTCTCCCTTCTGTTCCCCTCATCTTTATCTTCAGTTTTCTTTCTACTCTTTGACTCTCCCCCTTTCCTCTCTCTAGTATTTCCTCTCCTTCCTTCTTTCGTCCTTCGTTCTTCAGCTTTTATGTCTCTCTCTCTCTCTCTCTCTCGTTATTTACCTCACCTCCTTTTGTTTCTATATCTAACCAATCTGAACCCTTTCTTCACCTCTTCTCTCTTTAATCTTTGTCCTTTGTCTCTGATTCTCCTCCGTTCATTTGTTTCCCCCCCCCCTCTCTCTCTCTCTCATATTGATCTTCCCCAAGACCAAGTTCTCTAAGTTAGATTTCTCCCCTAAGCTGGAAACGTGAGAACTTCTCAAAACAAACTCGTCTGAAGCAACATTACAAAGGAGGCGTCAATATTACAATAAGGTGGCTGTAATGTGAGGCGTTCTCTCGCCCTCCGCTTGCGGGGAAAAATTTAAGCCGTCGAACTTCTGTGAATCCGTCCTTGTGCTGTAACGTAAGTTAGTTTGTTAGATACTTTCTCACATTACTAGAGATAAAATTTACCATACGATTTTCTGGGAATTTTTCTTTTTGCCATGATTTAAGTGATTCTGTTAGATATGTTGTGCTTTTTTTTTGGTCGTGGGACATCTAACGTGAGACCTTTTCGTAATCTTTCTTTGATTCGTTCTTATATCACCAGTTCGAGAAGGAATTAAACTTACGAATATTTGATAATCAAACTTCGTGACGTTGCTTAACTGAGACACTTCAGTGCCGTTTTATCATCTTGACGAGGAAAAATTTACCATACGAAACTTTTAAGATTCTCAGCACAAGTCTCCCCCCTCCCCATACGTGCCCTTATATGCCTCCACACGTTGTACCACGGAGCCGTGACCCCCTGCCTGACTTAACCCAACCCCCTGGGCGGCCCATCAGGTGAGGGCCCACCACCTGACAAATTAGGTTTCTGACCAAACATGGCCGGAGGACCATGACGCCGGCCACCGA
Organism: Homarus americanus; assembly: GCF_018991925.1. NCBI lineage: Eukaryota > Metazoa > Arthropoda > Malacostraca > Decapoda > Nephropidae > Homarus > Homarus americanus. The sequence continues at coordinate 4,140 of NW_024751525.1, forward strand.
CCAGGCGGCGAGGTCGACACAACCAGTGATGCCAGGTCAGTGACTCCTCCTCTACCTCCCACGACACTGGAATCTCCACCTAACACCTCTGCCAGGCACTTGGTAACAGTGGTGAGTCTCTGGCGTCTTGTTGTTCCATCCACCAACGTTCATTATTGATTATTATAGCCCTACAAAACTGAGTGTATTGTGGCATGGCGCCGTCTGTCTCAATTTTCACTCCGTCGTCCGTGCTGTGTATTTCAAAGACTTTACTGTGGTGTTTTGCATCTTTCACTAGAGGTTTTATTTTATTTTATCATTACTATTAAATCATATCTGTGAATACTATTGAATATTAGCGCTTTACATCTCATACAAAATGTTGCACTGTTTGGGATTGAGTTGGCTAATTCAAGTTTGGGCTAGAATTAGGTTGAGAGCTAGATTAGGCTTGTGGTGGGCTAGATTAGGTTGGGCTAGATTAGGTTAGGTTGGGCTAGATTAGGTTAGGTTGGGCTAGATTAGGTTTGGTTGGAATAGATTCGGGTAGGCTAGGCTAGGCTAGGCTATGAGGTCCTTCTCCCCTTGATCCAACCTCACACAACAAGTAGGAGAGTATAGTGAAGATAAATGAACAGCATTAGAGAATAGTAAAACACATTATAGTTTAATAAAATATGAAAGACTCGTACAGTAAAGGATGTGGAGGGTAAAACGCCCAACGAGGAGCTGCAGAAGGATGATTATGGCGCGTTAAGAGGCGCTGGTCAACTCGTTCACCTAAAATTACGAGCTCTCAGAAATCCTTCATGCCTCCCACGGCGCTGTTAAGGTCGCCGGTGTCAAGTTGTGGTTGTCAGTGGTCGTGTTTTGTTCGTGGCGGTGTGGTTTGTTAGGTTAGTGGTTGTGGTTGGTGGTTATTTTTGGCGGTGGTGATTGTTGTAATATTATCTTGGAGGTGTTATGGTTATAGTTGTGGTAAGTGAGGATAGTGGTAGTAGTTGTGGTAAGGGAGGATAGTGGTAGTAGTTGTGGTAAGGGAGGATAGTGGTAGTAGTTGTGGTAAGGGAGGATTGTGGTGGTAGTAGTAGTAGTAGTAGTAGTGGTGGTGATGGTGGTGGTAATTTTTTTGGTCTGGTGGTTGTGGCGTTTGATCATTGTGTTTTAGCGAAGGTTATTGATGTTATTGATAGTGGTGGTTGTGATGGTGGTGGTAGACTGAGGAGGGATGGAGGGTGAAAGAGGTAGGGAGGGTGGAGGGCCAGAGGCCGTTGGGTGGGAGGGTTGGGTGGGGGGGGGAGGTAGCGGTGGCCTATACATCAACTCAGGTATAATTGACCGCACATATGTAAATGCCAGCCGGAGAAATACACGAAGAGATAAAGTATCCCTCAATCGCTCTTGTTGTTGTTGTTAAGGCGGCCTTTGTTTTGTGGTCCAGGTCTATGCCACCTCCGTACAGGGGTTTATGGAGGGAAGGGGAGGAGAGAGACGGGGACACAGACAGACACACAGACACTGACAGAGACACAGACAGTAGACAGAAAGACATAGACAAAGATGTATCCGCTGTAGTGCTTAGGTTATCATGTCTTCAAATATATACATACGTAGAGTTATTTTTCCCCCATTATAGCAGGGTTTTTTTTTTTGCTCGCTATGTGACTGTTGTTGGAAGCAAATGTATAAATTACTCGACAGTTTCTTCATTTGTGGTCATGTGGTGTTTGTCTTGACTGCTGTATTATCTCACATTAATCACTAGACGTCAAGTTCTTCACGTACAGTCCACCACCACTGCTTCTTCCTGGGTGTTCGTTCATGTCAGTTTGTCAGGTGTAGATTAAAGAAATTCTTGTGTATTTTGTTATTGTGTAGTTTATGAATTTAGACGTGATTTTTAAATGTCGTCTAGTGTATAAAAAGAAACACACACACTAACGCACACACACACTTACACACACACTTGCACACACACACACACACACTAACGCACACTAACACACACACAATATAAATAATGAAATAAAACAAAAATAATGTTGATATTGTCAGTAATGGTCTCGGAACACAACACCATAACAGACAGATAATAAAGACAAAAGTATCCTGAGTGTTACAGGGTCGTGTTGGTCATCTCTCTCTCTCTCTCTCTCTCTCTCTCTCTCTCTCTCTCTCTCTCTCTCTCTCTCTAAGCTTACCATCACCATCCTGAAGTAATTTATTAGTAAGACCATCAATCTCAAAATACTGGGCCTTGTTTGTGATTTTTTTTTCTTTTTCATTTTAATTTGCGCAACAGTGTGACGCAGCTGTTGGGAGGAGACACAGCAGTTGGTCGTGATGGATGGAGTGTGGCTCTGGGTAAAGGCAGCAGGTGTGTGGGGTGTTTTTCTAAGTCCACATTAGAATTACATTGGCGACACGAGTATCAGATGGCCGGGCTGCGAAAAAGCAATATCCCACTCGTTTCCGGGCAAGACATGTGCTGATTGGTTTA
>NW_024751526.1:0-18723 GCF_018991925.1 Homarus americanus
ACTACCCGAATTAACTATATAAACAGCAACTATGCGTAGCCTATCTCATCCTTCTCACGTGTTAGGTGACATTCCCATGTCCGCCACGCACCTCTGATTTGCACAGGTCATCACCAAGTGCCCATCCCTCAGTAGACATAATCTCTGTAAGTTGCTGTCTATCGGTTAGTTTTTTATTGATAACCATAGAGTGTGCTATATTTTGGTAAATAAATAGAAAAGCCAAATAGTGTTTGTGTCACTGTACTGCACCACGTAGACACCACACCATCCGGTGTCTCCATGACCACGTGAGGTCCTTGATGTCAACACCTATAGACGAGTTACTGCGGCACCACGTGAGGTTCATCATGTCAATACCTATGGACCACTTACTGCAGCACCACGTGAGTTACTGCACCACTGGCCTACGTGACCTCACACAGTAGGCCAAGAGACCAGCCCCTGCCATCAACTGTAAACTATAATTTGTATGTTCAATTCATGATCCTTCTCCTTTTAGTAATGAAAGCTTTTGTTAAGCGACACACCCACCCCATGGTGTTAAATTAGACAAATTTAGATTTAGGAGCGAGATAGGTAAACATTGCTTTGGAAATTGAGTAGTGGATGAGTGACACAAGTTACCAAACATCATCATTAACTCGAATACACTGAATAGCTTTAAACACAGTTTGGATGGATAAATGAGTGATAAGGGTTGGGTGTAAACGGGACTGACCAGTATGGGCCAATAGGCCCGCTGCATTTTCCTCCAGTCTTATTTTCGTATGTTCTCAATGAATATTTGCAGCCTTTTGCGGCTGAACTTTTTCAATAAACTGTAAATTATTATTATTATTATTATTATTATTATTATTATTATTATTATTATTATTATTATTATTATTATTACACACACACACACCAAAGAACAACGTAACGCTTACTGAGGAACATGACGTCACGCTGAGACTGTTAACACGTCAGCAGGAACTTTATGATATCATGTGTAACCTTTGCATAAATATGTCTGTTTATTCGACACTGTAAGTCGTAACAATGAGGTGAAAGATCTCAAGTGGCGCTCAAGCAGCAGGCATGTTGCTGTACTCGACCAGAAGGAAAATGAGTGTCAATAGTTTGTCGGGTTTTACTGGGAGTGACAGGAGTGAGTGGGCGAGTGTCAAAAGTGAGTGGGTGAGCATCAGGAGTGGTGGGAGTTAGTGGCTGAGTGTCAGGAGTGAGTGGAGGAGTGTCAGTAGTGGTGGGAGTGAGTGGCTGAGTGTCAGGAGTGAGTGGGGGTGTGTCAGAAGTAAGTGGGGGTGTGTCAGGAGTGAATGGGGGAGTGACAAAATGAGGAGTGTCAGGAGTGAGTGGGGGTGACAGGGTGTGTGTGAGAGTGTCAGGAGTAAGTGGGGGAGTATCAAGAGTGAGTGGGTGAGAGTCCAGGGGTGGTGGGGAATTGAGTGGGGGGAGTGTTAACAGTGAATGGAGTGAGTGCCAGGAGTGGTGGGAGTGAGTGGGGGAGTGTCAGGGTGGTGGGGCTGAGTAGGGGAGTGTCAGAATTGGTGGAAGTGGTGGCAGGTGTTAGGGTGGTGGGTGTCAGGGAATGGTGGATATGAGTGGGGGGGGTGTCAAAGGAGTGGTGGAAGTGAGTGGCTGAGTGTCAGGAGTGGTGGGACTGAGTTGCTGAGTGTCAGGAGTGGTAGGGGTGTGACCAGAGTGGGTAGAGGAGTTCAGGAATGAGTGGGGAGTATCAGGAGTGGGTGAGGGAGTGTCAGGAGTTGCTCGGGGAGAGCCAAGAGTGGGTGGGGGGAACCATCTGGGGGTGTCAGACAGGATTTCAGGGGAGTGTCAGGAGTTTTCACTTGGATGTCAGGCTGCAGGAATATGTAGGATGTCAGACATCGTCAGGAGAGGCGTGTCAGGGCAGAGTCAGGGGGAGTGTAAGAGGGTGTCAGGGTAGAGTCAGGGGGAAGTGTAAGAGGGTGTCAGGGGGTGTCAAGATAGAGTCAGGGGAAGTGTAAGAGGGTGTCAGGGGGTGTCAAGGTAGAGTCAAGGGGAGTGTAAGAAGGTGTCAGGGGGTGTCAGTGTAGAGTCAGGGGGTGTGTCAGGGTAGAGTCAGGGGGTGTCAGGGTAGAGTCAGGGAGAGTGTAAGAGGGTGTCAGTAGTGAGCCACGTGCCCACGATTGTTATACATATTACCAATTGTGTGAAGTGTTACTATATAACTCGCGGCGTGTTATATACGGTCTATCAATATAAAGCTTGGAGAAGGTCGTGCTGATAGTGCTCCCGCTAGAGACCAAGGAAAATGGCCGCTTTGGATCGTTGTGCCGTGGGGGAAGAGGAGGCGAGTGTGGGGAAGGACGACCTCCTTGCCACGCTGTTAAGGCAGCTGGGGCAGTTGAGGAGTGAGGTTGACACTCTAAAGGGGGAAAATGAAGCCCTCAGGACGGAACTCCTTCAGGTAGGTGTCCTGCCTAGCAGGACACCTGCGAAGGAGGAGCAGGCGTGGAGAGTGGTTGTCTCCAAGGGTACTAGGGTCAGGCTTAGGAAAGCTGACCAGGGTGTGGAGTGCAGTAACCCTTACCAGGTGCTGCAGGAAGCTGGAGAGGAAGAGAAGAGGCAGGACGGTATGGATCAAGGAGAGGAAAGGGCAGTTGTAAAAACCCTGCCCACAGGTAAGGTCGTGGTAGTTGGTGACAGCCAGGTGAGGTTTATGGATAGGGCTTTTTGTGCGAGAGATAGGAAACGTAGGACTAGGGTATGTTTTCCTGGGGCTGGGATAGGGCATGTAGCCGAGAGGTTAGACAGAGTTTTGTCAGGGGAGGGTACCAATCCAGTAGTGTGTCTTAGTGTGGGGGGAAACGACATAGGTAAGGTTAGGAGTGAAGAACTTTTCAAGAGGTATAGGGAGGCGCTGGGGAAGATTAGAGATAGGGGAGGGGTCCCGATAGTATGTGGTGTCTTGCCTAGAAGAGGGGTTGGTCGTGAATGGTTGTCCAGGGCAATTGCTATTAATTGCCGACTGGAAAAACATTGTGCAAACAATGGTTGGGCATTCATTGATGACGGGCAACGATTTTATGGCAACGACTACCTGTACTGTCGCGACGGAGTACACGTGTCTCGTGAGGGGTAAAGACGTTGTCTGCATCCCTGGAGCGTGAAATTGTCACTCCGAAGGGGGGGTTTCGCCAGTAGAGAGGGGTCGGGGAAAATGGGAGTCAAAAAACAAGCAGGTCCTGGGAAGTAGTGAAACAGAAGTAGATAATGCTGAAAATATAGTTAGTCATAATAACAAACATCAAAGTAATAAATGTAAAACAGATAGAAACGGAAGAAATATATTGAGTGTTTATTATACTAATAGTAGAAGCCTGTGTAACAAAATGGACCAGCTCAGGGCCATTGTTAGTAAAGAGAACATAGATATAATTGCAATAATGGAAACATGGATAAATTCAAACAGCAAGCATTTTTTAGCAGAATTTCATATTCCAGGATATAACCTATTTAAATTTGACAGAGTAGGAAGGAGAGGTGGCGGTGTAGTAGTGTATATCAGGGTGTCATTAAAAGGCTGCAATAAATCAAACATTAAAACAAATAGCGACAATGAAAGTATTTGGGTAGAGATTGGTGAGGGCAGTGAATCCGTAGTCATTGGTGATATATATAGACCACCTAATTTGAGTAGGAACGATGGTAAATTGCTATGGGAGGAAATAAAGAAGGCATCTGATAGAAACAATGTATGTATTCTAGGCGATTTCAACTTTTCAGGCATAGATTGGAAAAATCAACTTAGCGATAATGAATCTGAAGATTTTATAGAAGTAGTACAGGATAGTTTTATATATAAATTTATAAACTTGCCCACTAGAGGAAATAATATCCTCGATTTAGTTCTCAGTAATAATGAAAATCTAGTAAAAGATGTTGGGATTGGAGATGAACTAGGAAACAGTGATCATAAAGCCATATATTTTAACATAATATGGGATGGCAGGAAGAAGGAAAATTCGGCCTTGATCCCGGATTTTAGGAATGCTAATTACGGTCGCATAAGGAGAGACCTAAGGGATGACCCTATGGTCAAAAGATTAATCCCCCCCACACCTCCGGAAACTGTCAACTTAAGACGGGATAACCCCGAATTTAATTTAGCAGCTACTTATGAACAATTTATTGCGACAATCAATAATGCCCAAAATAAACACATCCCTAAAAGAAAATTCAGATCGATACGGAACCAACCAAAATGGATGAATAATAGACTCTAGATCTTCTAGGGAAAAAGAAAGGAGTATATAGAAAAGTTAAGAAAGGCGAAAATCACTTACTTGGTTACTATCAGAACCTAACAAGACAGGTATAAACAGAAATTAGGAAAGCAAAGAGAAATTATGAAATCAAGGTAGCAAACGAATCGAAATATACCCCCAAAGCTTTTTATCAACTGTATAAATCAAAGGTTAGAGATACAATAGGTCCCCTTAAAACTACGACAGGAGAAATGACTGATGATGAGTTAGAAATGTGTAGTACGTTAAATAGTCATTTTCGCTCCGTATTCACAAATGAAAACCTAGCACAGTTTCCAGAACTTCATAAGGTATATAACGACAGTATAGAAAATATGTTGATGAATATCAATATTACTAGTAACGATGTGCTTAAAGTAATTAACAACCATTTCATAACGCTCCGGTCCAGACGAGGTGTGATATGCTAGAATATTAAAAAGAATGAGATGAGTTGAGTAATCCATTAGCAGTTTTATTTACTGTCATTAGAATCGCCCAGTGCCAGAAGCTTGGAACTTGCAAATGTAGTTCCGATTTTCAAAAGGGTGATAAATCAATAGCATCAAATTACTGTCCATACCTCTTTACGTCAATTTTAGGTAAGTTAGTTAGAGTCAATTATTGCTACAAAAATCAGAAGCCACCTTGAAACATTCAACTAAATTCATTCTTCTCAGCACGGGTTCACCCAGGGACGTTCTTGTCTCACAAATTTGCTTAGCTTTTTCTCAGAAGTATTTGAAGCGGTAGATAATGATAAGTCATATGATATAATTTATTTAGATTTCAGTAAAGCATTCGATAGAGTCCCTCATGAGAGATTGATAAGGAAGGTAGAAGCACATGGAATAGGTGGATCAGCATTAAAATGGATTAGGTCATGGTTAACTGGTAGGAAACAAAGAGTCAGCATAAATGGATTAAAGTCAGACTGGGGTGCGGTCAAAAGCGGAGTTCCCCAGGGATCTGTATTAGGCCCTCTGTTGTTTGTTATATTCATTAATGATCTTGATTTAGGCATAACTAGTAGGATTAGTAAATTTGCAGATGATACAAAAATGGGGAGAGCGATAAATTCAGACAGTGACTTTGAACACCTTCAAAGAGATCTAGATACCTTACATGAGTGGTCAGTAGACTGGCAAATGAATTTTAATAGTGATAAATGCAAGGTACTACAGATAGGGAAGACGAATACAAACGTTAAGTATAAACTAGGTAACACGGAAATAGAAAACTCAGTTTGTGAAAAAAATCAAGGTGTATTTGTTAGCAACGACTTGAAACCTAGAAAACAATGTATTAGCGTTCGCAACAAGGCAAACAGGATTCCTGGGTTCATATCTAGGTCTGTGAGTAACAGAACCGCTGACGTTATCTTGAAACTTTACCTAGCATTAGTGAGGCCACACATGGATTATGAGGTTCAGTTCTGGTGTCCTTATTATAGAATGGACATAGATTCTTTGGAGAGAGTAAAAAGAAGAATGACAAAAATGATCCATAATATTAGAAACCTTCCATATGAAGAAAGACTGAAAAGCTTAGGCTTACATTCATTAGAGAGGCGAGTTAGGGAGATGATATGTGTACAAGTGCAAGTGGATTAACAAGGCAAAATGGGAAGATGTTCTGAAGCTCAGCACAACGAAATAATTCAGAACAAATGGCTTTAAATTAGATAAATTCCGATTCAGAAAGGATATAGGCAGCACTGGTTTGGTAATAGAGTTGTGGATATGTGGAATAGGCTACCGAGTGCTATAGTAGGATCGGGGACGCTAGGGAGCTTCAAGACGAAGTTGGATAGGCACATGGAAGTGCTGGGATGGGTGTGAAAGGATCTGCCCTGTATGGGCCAGTCGGCCTCCTGCAGTATCCCACTTTCTTATGTTCTTATGTTCTTATGTTCACCTCACAATCTTTACTACATCTCACCTCACAATCTTCACTACATTTCACTTCACAATCTTCACTACATCTCACTTCACAATCTTCACTACATCTCACTTCACAATCTTCACTACATCTCACTTCACAATCTTCACTACATCCCACTACACAATCTTCACTACATCTCACTTCACAACCTTCACTACATCTCACTTCACAATCTTCACTACATCTCACTTCACATCTTCACTACATCTCACTTCACAATCTTCACCATATCTCACTTCACAATCTTCACCACATCTCACTTCACAATCTTCACCAAATCTCACTTCACAATCTTCACCACATCTCACTTCACAATCTTTACCACATCTCACTTCACAATCTTCACTACATCTCACTTCACAATCTTCACTACATCTCACTTCACAATCTTCACTACATCTCACTTCACAATCTTCATTACATCTCACTTCACAATCTTCACTACATCTCACTTCACAATCTTCACTACATCCCACTTCACAATCTTCACTACATCTCACTTCACAATCTTCACTACATCCCACTTCACAAACTTCACTACATCTCACTTCACAATCTTCACTACATCTCACTTCACAATCTTCAATACATCTCACTTCACAATCTTCACTACATCTCACTTCACAATCTTTCACTACATCTCACTTCACAATCTTCACCATATCTCACTTCACAATCTTTACTACATATCACTTCACAATCTTCACTACATCTCACTTCACAATCTTCACTACATCTCACTTCACAATCTTCACTACATCTCACTTCACAATCTTCACTACATCTCACTTCACAATCTTCACTACCTCTCACTTCACAATCTTAACTACATCTCACTACACAATCTTCACTACATCTCACTTCACAACCTTCACTACATCTCACTTCACAATCTTCACTACATCTCACTTCACATCTTCACTACATCTCACTTCACAATCTTCACCATATCTCACTTCACAATCTTCACCACATCTCACTTCACAATCTCCACCAAATCTCACTTCACAATCTTCACCACATCTCACTTCACAATCTTTACCACATCTCACTTCACAATCATCACTACATCTCACTTCACAATCTTTACTACATCTCACTTCACAATCTTCACTACATCTCACTTCACAATCTTCACTACATCTCACTTCACAATCTTTACTACATCTCACTTCACAATCTTCACTACATCTCACTTCACAATCTTCACTACATCCCACTTCACAATCTTCATTACATCTCACTTCACAATCTTCACTACATCTCACTTCACAATCTTCACTACATCTCACTTCACAATCTTCACCACATCTGACTTCACAATATTCACTACATCTCACTTCACAATCTTCACTACATCTCACTTCACAATCTTCACTAACACCATCCTTCATCACTACATATAACATCCATCATCACTACTTATAACACCATCCATCATCATCACTACATATAATACTATCCATCATCACTACATATAACACGATCCATCATCACTACATATAACACCATCCACCATCACTACATATAGAACCATCCATCACGACATATAACACCATCCGACATCATTACATATAACACCAACCATCATCAGTACATATAACATCATCCATTATCACTACATATAACTCCATCCATCATCACTACATATAACACCATCCATCATCACTACATATAAAACCAACCTATCATCACTACATATAACATCATCCAACATCACTACATATAACACCATCCATCATCACTACATATAGAACCATCCTATCATCACTACATATAATATCATCCATCATCACTACATATAACACCATCCAACATCACTACATATAACACCACCCATCATCACTACATATAACATCATCCATCATCACTACATATAACTCTATCCATCATCACTACATATAACACCATCAAGCATCACTACATATAACACCAACCATCATCACTACATATAACATCATGCATCATCAATATATATATATAACACCATCCATCATCACTACATATATTACCCTCTTATCATCACTACATATAATACCATCCATCATTACTACAATATAACGCCATCCTTCATCACTACATATAACACCATCCATCATCACTACATATTATAACACCATCCATCATCTTTACAAACACCATCCCTCTTTACTATAGTGATAAACAGAGCTTTATTTTGTTGTCAATTTCTTTTTATTCCAACCTTATTAAACCGTAATTCTTTCTGTATGGTCAAATTTTGATTTGACCTCAGTGAGAGAGCTGTTAGTGTCAGTACATCACAATGGTGTTCCGACGCACTGTATCGAAGGTGACTAAGGTGGAGGTGAAGCCTTGCCAGATGAAGGAGAAGGGCCCCCGATCTAACAAACTGCAGACCACAAAACACACTAAGACCCAAAACAACAAGACCCAAAACAACAAGAAGAAGAAGGAAACTACCACTTTCTGCCGTGTACAAATGGACCAGTACCTGCCATGGGGAGACTACATCTTCACCGGGAAAGAGACACAAAAGAAGCGCTGAACCTACGCTTCTGATATTTAAAAATACTGTAATAAAAAACATATTAATTGATTTTGTTTGTATTATTTATGCTTTTTTTTATTTTCATCTGTAAACGTGCTGTTTTGGGAATATATTTTGATTTACATAATATTTAGGTACAGCAGTTTATTTCACTGTATCTACTTGTTTACCAAGTAACTGGACTTACAGTCTCCGATCGGGATTCTCAAAACAAATATTTGGCATCGAACTCCGTAAGTGAGCTCGTAATCTAGCCTGTAACTTACAGGACCTCAACACGATCAACCTGGATATAGTAGTCGCTATTTCCGGATTGCATGAAAAAAAATTAATTATATATGTTTTAATAATGCTTGTTAGACTTGTTTTGTCATAGAATAATGAAGAAAATGTTTTGTACATCAACATACTAAAATACAATATTAGTTTTTTTTTACGACAAGAAGAGGCTTGGCTGTTCTATTTCTCGCTTTATGGAAGAGATGCAGCTTTTGTCTTCTTACAACTTTCAAGTAATTTGTACCAAAAGAGAAGATTTTTATTGTCCACATTTAGGGTATATTTTTTTTTATGACTGAATAAACTTGCAGATAGACCTTATTAATGTGGTATAGCTGTAAATATCCTTCAGTAATGAAATCCAAATATGAGGTCAAGTGAACATTTTTGCTTAGACTCCACACTTCCTTTGTTGAGACAGGGTGTGTGGAATTGTTCTTACCCAAGTGTCCAATATGCCTGACTCAGAGTTAAATAATACTAACCTAATCTCAGTTTCAACAAACTTAATAAGTAGAGCAAAAATAAGTGGTAAAGTTGCCTCAGAAAAAAATTATATTCAGGTTTTTTGTCCAAATACCTTCCAGTGCGTGATTGTTTGATGCAAATTAGTGAAATGTATTTAACTTCAACACTCTGCCTCACCTTACCTGTCTTGTACATATCTAACCCTGGCCTAATGTTGCCCTAACTTCGCCATTCTGCATGGCTCATGGCCTGATTAGGTTCTCTAATTTTAATTTGTTTTCTTTTTTTAAAAATACATTTGCAGAAACAACAAACTTTTGATAATTATTTCTCCAACATATCTATAAATCTGTTGATGATATATAAATTTAGGATAGGTTAGGTTTGGTGTGATTAGGATAGGTTAGGCTAGTTTAGGATAGTCTAAGTTAGCTTAGGAAAGGCTAAGTTAGGTTGCGATACACTAGGTTAGGTTTTAATCTGCATGATATTTTTACTGAACTTTTAAACGATGTTATAATCCTGGCAGCAGGGTATCGATCACGAAAATAACACTTTGGTAGTTATAACATTTGATAAAGTTTATTATTACTGTAACATGAAACAAATCACTATAGCTGTACTTATCAATCCAGTATTAAATCTGTATTATCTTTGACCATCGCTCATTGGCCAGCTTATCTCTGCACTGTTCTCTGATATAATAAAGTATTGGTGAATGGGAATATTAATCATTTGTGAGTCACTTACTATAAAGGAAACTGTAACGGATTCTATGGACAGTTGGGAATATTTTCACGGAATAAGTCGGAGTAACTCCCCTCTTGCCCAAAAGCGATCCAAGGAGTTAATTCACAGAGCGAAAATCTAGACGAGTCTTCCTTGTTTGTTTAGGTCATAACAACGAAAAGTTTAATAATGTTTATTACAATGATTCAGGTTTTACTGTAATTCTTCTTTTTTATGTTTTTAGTATTTTGTAGATTTTTTTTCACCCAGTTCATTTCTTGTTTAGATTCATTATTGCAATTATTTTTATTACAGAGTTGAATTAAATGTTTATATCTAAGTATTTTACAGCTTCACAAATACTTTTATAAAATGTTGATACACACAGTGGACAGTTTTAGTTCTTTCTTGTAATACCTCAGTATTACTCTGTTAAATTCTTACCATTTACACCTGACCATTTATTTATTTATTTTACAAATTGTTTAAAGAGAGAACATCACCAGCAGGATACAGATGATGAAGTAAATAGAAGTTTGTAACCTAACCCTACCCCCCACTGCTACCCCTCCCTCTTGTCCCACATTCTTACTCGTCACTCCTACCCCTTACTCCTACCCCTTACTCCCACCCCTTAATCCCACCCCTTATTCCCACCCCTTATTCCCACCCCTTGCTCCCACCCCTTCCTTCTACCCCTTACTTCTACCCCTTACTCCTACCCCTTACTTCTACCCCTTACTTCTACCCCTTACTCCTACCACTTACTCCTACCACTTACTCATAACCCTTACTCCCACCCCTTGCTTCCACCCCTTGCTTCCACCCTCTTACTCGTACCCCTTGCTCCCACCCCTTACTCCTACCCCTTACTGCCACCCCTTACTGCCACCCCTTACTCCCACCCCTTACTCCTACCCCTTACTCCGACCCCTTAATCCCACCCCTTAATCCCACCCTTGCCCACATATGCCTCACCCTTACTCCCACCCTTACTCCCACCCCTTACTCCTACCCCTTACTCGCACCTCCCCTTACTCCCTGCTCCACGCCTCCTCATGCTCCCACCCTTACTCCCACCCCTTACTCCACCCCTGCTCCCACCCCTTACTCACACCCCTAGCTCCCACCTTACTCCCACATGTACTCCCATGCCTCCTTATACTCCCACTGCTCCCACCCCTTAATCACCCCTTACTCCTACCCCATACCTCCTACCCTTACTCCCACCTTACTCCCCACCCTTACTCCAACCCTTATCCCCACCCCTTCTCCCACCCTTCCTCCCCCTTACTCCCACCTTACTCCATGTCTCCCACCCTTATCCCCACGCCCTCTCCATACTCTCTGCATGCCTTTCTCCACCTTACTCCACCTTACTCCCCCTTACTCCCACCATTACTCCATCCATACTCCCACCTTACTCCCCACCCCTTACTCCCTACCCATACTCCCCTTATACTCCCCACCATACTCCCCACATATTACTCCACCTTACTCCCACCCTTACTCCCACGCCTTACTCCCACCCTTCACTCCTACCCTTCGCTTCTACCCCCACTGTTACCCCACACTACGCTGGTAATTGAAGACATCATACATTTGTTCACTTAGACACCACTTATTATTCAGGACCTAATGGCTATAATATCAGAGTCATTATTCTTAACTCAACTTTATATATATATCAATTGTCAAAAACCTTCACCACAAGAAAGAAAAGAACAGTCGGGTATGGCAGAAAATGTAATAAACGAACATGGAGTAAGACATCAAACTCCATATTGTAAACAAGATCATCGTCATTGTTTATTTATTGCGAGGAAAAATATTGTTCGCAATATAATTATAAAAACCTTCTGTAATTCATTCTCTTCATTACACTAAAAGGTAATGAAGTATATAAAGAAAATAGTTTATAAATTACTAAAATAAAAATACGTATAAAAAAGTAAAATAACATCTATTGATGGAATAGAAAAGAATTATATCGTAAGTGGGTAAAAGATTTCTTGGGTAGGTTTTAGAATACAATAACTGTTTTCTGCATTACACCGATGGTTCCAAGTCAGAAATTATCCTTAAGTTTTGTGAATCAGTATTTACAGTTTTTCTTAAGGGTGACTTAAGTTACGGTCACACGATCCCTTTGATGAGCAATTAATTTGGAGCAAGAAATTACGAGTAATTTCTTCCAAATGTGGTCACACGAGTGGCTCTTGGTTCAGTTACTACAGCAAGAAAAAAAGTTAACGCCGCTGTGCGAGTAGAAGGGAGACGGAACATCACAACAACAATGCAGACGACGCAGCAGCTATCCTTGGTATTATTGTTATTATTAAAAAGAAATGAGAGAAAGCGAAGAAAAACTATTGGGGACTCGTAAGTGGCTGGCGAGGAGGAGGAACGAGTGTTTAATATAGACTGGTTCAACTATCGTAGTTACAGTAGGGAGGGTTGTTAGTGTGTGGAGAATGACCGGCTGTATGGGCTTGTGTTTTGTAAACAAACACGCCAAAACACCACCCAAATAATAAACTCAGTGTGTCGTAAAAAACTGTTTGTGCATTTTATACATAATGTTATTGATCTATGTTATATATAGCCAAGGTAAATACTCGATAAATAAGCTTCGTGTCATTAAATATGGTATTAACCGGGTTTTGAACCGATAATCTTGCTCGAAATAGTCAAGAAATTGACTATCACGATTGTCAATAAAAATGCTTCAAAAACTTGCTCGAATTTCTCGAAAATTGCTCGAAATAACTTTCCGGCAAGAAATTGCTAAAAAAAAATGCGCCCATATGACCAGTGCTTTAAGAATTGTATGATATCCTCATGGCAATGGAAACACACACACACACACACACTCACCCCATACACAGTCACACACTCACCATGCACAATCACACACACCCATACACACACCGTACATGCACAAACCATACACACACATACACACACACACACACACACACACACCATACATACACACACCATACACATACACACACCATACACACATACACACACACACACACACACACCATGCACACACCATACAAACAAACAAACACACACCATATACACACACACACACACACACACACAATGCACACACACACACCATGCACACTCACACACAC
Organism: Homarus americanus; assembly: GCF_018991925.1. Lineage (NCBI taxonomy): Eukaryota > Metazoa > Arthropoda > Malacostraca > Decapoda > Nephropidae > Homarus > Homarus americanus. The sequence continues at coordinate 13,392 of NW_024751526.1, forward strand.
ACACCATGCACACTCACACCATGCACACACACACACTAATTGTTTTAATTTAGTTCTTGGAACTCTTAAGTGGCAGCGCTTGATGTAAACACTTCTTGGCATTTTCTGTTTATCTAGTAGCAGGTATACACACAGATGTAATATGAGAAAATAAATTATGAATTCTGTCCAGGGAAGTGTTGTGAATATGACCTTGAGATAACACTTGTGTTAAGTGTGAATTTCCCTGTCTAGTGATATGTCCAACTACTACTCTGGGCCGCGAGACAGTGGTAGTGATTACAGATTGCCCACGAGGGGGCTAGTTTATTGGGCACCCCCTTACATCCTGTGCAAGGTGAAGCGCAGAAGCGTTTACAATGCCCAACTGGGAAGCATGCGGAGTTCATGCTTGCTTTTATGACTCATGCATTAAGGGCGTAAAAGGCCTGAAGGGTCATGGGTTTTGTCAGCAAGTTACATAAAGTGACAATGATGAGTGTGTGGGGGGAAAATTCCCGGTACAATTTATCTGTTTATGGCAAAGTGTGGCAGGTCCCTATTAATGTGAGCGGTGTTTACTGAATCAGCTGACCCTGGCTCGACCTTTTGAGAGACGCAAGCCAAGTGATCTAAGAGTCGTGAATAACATGGTGAATTACTTGGTGTTATTCATTTGGGTGAATATTTGTATAAATCAAAGGTGCTGTCACACACACACACACACACCACACGTGGCACACCACCAACACACAGTTTCTGAGAAGGAGTTTGAGATTGTATTTAACGAAGTCTTAACTGGGAAAATGTTGTATGGCTTTTGTTATGGGGTAAGTTCTGGCGTGAACATTAAGACTATTTTCATAATTTTTTGTAACTAATATTTTTATCTGCCTGGTACAATTATTTATTAATTTGTATTGTAAGTTATGTCTTGATAGTCGATGTAATGTAACAATTTATTTTTGTGTTAATGTTCATATAGATTGGTTCAGTGTTGCGGCTCTGACTCGTCAACGATGTTAATAAGCTCTTGAGTACATACTGCTGGTGAAACTATGTTATATTAACAACACGACAGACAAGTACTATAATACCTTAACATTTAACAATAATTCAGCCTTAATTTAATTTTTTCACCAACTTAAGACACATAACCCAGAAGGAAGTAAGACGGGCAACATAACGCGGGATATCGTGGCTTCACTAAGTGCAAATTATGGAACTTGAGGTAACACATTATGGGAAAATGCGAGCCCTGCTAAGTGGTTCTCCTCAACATGGACGCAAACATCAGATGGACAAAGAAACAGAAGAACCCCGGATATACATTCATTTATTCTACAAAAAAGTTACGTAAACGAGCGTTAAATACGTTTAAGTAATCACAGTTTACGAAGCTGAAGTCGAGATATTAGAAGATGAAGAAGACTTTAGCATATCAGTATACCCCACGACCGGCGCCAGGATGTTAAGTGTGCCATCAGGGTATATTAGCGCTGAGAGACGGGTGCTATCGTGGTATATTAGCATACCTTCACCCTGAATGGTATATCAAAAAGTACAGGATTTACTTCACAGATATTTAGTTATATCTATCGGTATATTATATAAATTATATCAATATATCTGTGTATACCAAATATGGCATCAGAGTATATCACCGTTTGCCATCATATTCTCTAAATAACCTCAAAGTATACCCCCGAATGTTTAATATCATACACTATAAATGACACTGTAGTATGTTAGTATATAATCAGGGTATAACATAAATAATATCAGCATTGTTTAGAATATCATATATATTAAGCGTGAGGAATGGATGTATATGATTCAATATATCACAGTTACATAAAGCGGTATGTCAGCTCATCAGCATATCACTAGAATGACATCAGAGTATAGGACACTATACTCCAATAAATACTGTCAGGTATCTAAGTATATCAGGGTAATCACTGAGAAGTGTCAGAACATATCAGCATATTCCTTGACTGGTAACAAAGCATATCAACATACTCAAAGTATAATCAATGTCTCCGGAATAAACAAGCCAGTGACAGCAGCATATATTTCTGAAAATCAGCTGTGAAATATGTTCAGAACAGCCCAAAGTATACTATAATACTAAGCAACATTTGAAATATACCAGTATACTTCTTAACAGTCAGGGAAAAAATCATTATACAGATTAGTGTCCTCGAAGCAGATCAACTTGTCTCCTGCTTTCTGGGGACCCATTAGTGGCATATCAGTATATCCAAAGAGACACATCGGAGTATATTACCATATATCCCAAGTGCCATGAAGGGATATCAACATACCTGAGTATATTAACTAGCTCTCATAGTCTTCCACTCTCTCTTAGATCCATCAGAATATGTCAGCATATCACCCTATCTTCTGAAGGTCCAGTTTACCTTGTTCCGAAAGTATGTCGAAGCATACTAACAGATCCCCTGAATGCCTTGAGAACATATCAGTATACTTCTAGGTTAATTCATATCATATCAGTATATCCCCTGAATCTAAGGTATAGCTAACCTCATTTCAAATTATTATTAGAGTATGTTAACATATTCCCTTAGAAGCATACCAGCATATCTCTTATGTCATTACAGTCAACCAGTATACGCTCAGAGATAGATGCAAGCATATCAGGGTATATTAGCATACCCTGTAAGAGAGATATGAGCCTAGCTACATAACCAAGTATATCAGCATACCCCATATGCTCTTATAGTACATCAGCACACCCTCTGAGAGACAGAACCATACCAACATATCAGAACATATTAGTATATCCTTTAGAGTGATATGAACATAATGGCATATCAGATGACAAGAGTATATCAGCATAGTCTTTGAGGAGCATATCAGACCAACCTAGCATAAGCTCTTTAAGATAGATGGGAGCATATCTTAAATAGACTGGAACATACCAGAGCATATTAGCATATTAGCATATTAGCAAGGTGAGGAGGAGGAGGAGGAGGCAGGTGTCCACCGACCAGGTATGCCGATAGTCTGGTGATAATGTGGGTAAAACTGGTGTGTGTGTGTGTGTGTGTGTGTGTGTGTGTGTGTGTTCGTTCTCATGTTTATTTCTTGTAAGGTATGTGTCACCTAGCCGGCCATTTTGTTTACATTTTTCGGTCGCTCTAAAATACCATTAAAACAATATTGAGTATAAACGTTTGGCTCAACTGATGATCTCAAACATGTCCCAACTTTTTTTTGCCTCAACTCCACATTCTGTAACTCATTTAGGTAGATGTCCCTCACTACACATACACTGGACTATGTGTAATGTTGCAGCTAATGTGTTATCAAGATATTGCACATTATAAGTTCATGTGTGGTCATTATTATATCAAACGGAGGAATTTTAAAGAGCTATTACACCACCTGTATCATTAGTTGTCGCCAGGTGAAGGAATGTTTAGGTAGATTATATTTTATTTACTGTAATTAAAGTTTCAATACCTAAGACGTTCCACTATAAGAGTCTTTCAACCTCAGGTAAGGTCTAAAGACTTTCTACTCTAGGTCTTACACCCTGGAGTAGCTGTATCGTCCACATAGGTAATTACTCTACAAGGAACTACAAGTTACACCTTGATGTAATACTTCATTTATTGCCAAACTTTATAGGGAAATATTTTTTCACAAAGAATTTCAAGTTACAATTTCACATAACAAGTCACATTACAAACGTTCCTTCGGCTTACAGTTAAACTTTGCAATGTCAAGATATTTTTTTCACTGCAGAGGAAAGTATGCGTCATCATCACCACACACACACACACAAAGACAAAACTCCTGTATCCAGATTCTCAAAAGTTTATAAATTAAATTCTTCCTTAAAATTAAACAGACAATACATCTATTTATCATAGAGTATGTGAACAATATCGACGCCATATTGGTTACCATCTTTGAGTTATATAATTAGTTAGCTTCATAGTATTAATTATTTAGTTAAAAAGGAAAAATAATCTACTAGTGTGTGTTGTGACCAAAATATATCAACATTGTATTTACTTTCTCCTCCAGGGGGCACTAAGTCTAGAAAAATGACACAATTGACATCTACATAAAGTGACTGATCAAGGGTAGATATTGGCTACCTTTTGTGTTACTTTGAGGTCGTAAGAACACACAGAGCTGCTCTTAAGGATGTTTACCACAATACACATCAACCAGTTTCTCATTCATTAAGGTCAAACAATAAATCTGGTTCACAAGATACACCGTAAATTTTATTAGAATACAATAATCAATTACTGTATTATTGTATTGAGGCGAATAGTCTTATGGTGTTAAGATGTGTTCTTAAGCCACGAAGGTAAACAAAAGGTATTCAATATCTGCCTTGGTTGACGATGATCTGTAGACGTTAGCAAGTCCTCCTTCTCCTGCTCTCGAGTAAGGTAAGGAAGGCCTCACCTGACCAAATTGTTAATTAAGATAGATTACCTGAAGATTAACCCTCCCAGCTTATTTCAACTAATGATTAACCTAACGCTACTTGGGAAGTTAAGTTAGGTTAGGTTAGGTTAGGGTAGGGTAGGGTAGGGTAGGGTAGGGTAGGGTAGGATAGGGTAGGTCAGGTCAGGTCAGGTCAGGCAGTGCCAGTGTAGTTAATCTTGAGGTTAAATAAACTAGAGGCTAATCTTCACATGAGCCAGTAAGACACTTTGACGGAGGCGGTTACGTACAACAGGAAAGCTCTGATAACATATAATGTACAGTATATACAGTTTAAGTTGCGTCAGCAGCTCTATACACCACTTATTGACTTACTCATTCACTGCCGTAGAAATATTTACTTCTCTAACAGTTTTCTATATGGTTCCCAGTCATTATAATACGACCTTGTAAAATCAAATGATCTAAATTAAACTAAACGAATCCAAATTAAACTTATTTGCTAACAAATCCTTCTAAAACACGATATATGCAAATCAAAAGTTCTAAATTCAACTTAACTTATCGTAATATAACTATTATAACTAAACCATTTTAATTAAACCTAACCTAAACACCTCAAGTGCCACAAACAGAAGGAAAAAACACCTTTAATATTATCGTGTAGGAGGCCCTGTAACCCACTAACTCCAGGTAATGCATCTATATCAATCTACCTGCGTTAGAAGCTCTATACGTGGCTATGATCGTTACCCACTGCTGGAGAACATTTGTACTTCTATAATTACCCCTGGAGAAACAATGCACCAATTTACGATTTATTTATTTTATTTTTCATTTATTTTTATTCTTGGTCCATACTGTAAACATCGCCCGCTTGTGAGTCCCGTCAGCCATTTTGTTCTAACTTTCGGGGATT
>NW_024751527.1:0-18004 GCF_018991925.1 Homarus americanus
TCCTCTTAGAGTGTTTATGTTGTCATCTTAGAAGTGTTTATATTTGGCTGTTGAAGTGTTTATGGTGTGGTGTTAAGTGTTTGCGTTGTGGTGTTAGAGTGTTTTATGTTGTGGTGTTAGAGTGTTTATGTTGTCCTGTTAGAGTGTTTATGTTGTCCTGTTAGAGTGTTTATGTTGTGGTGTTAGAGTGTTTATGTTGTGGTGTTAGAGTGTTTATGTTGTCCTGTTAGAGTGTTTATGTTGTCCTTTTAGAGTGTTTATGTTGTCCTGTTAGAGTGTTTATGTTGTCCTGTTAGAGTGTTTATGGTGTGCTGTTAGAGTGTTTATGTTGTGCTGTTAGAGTGTTTATGTTGTGCTGTTGGAGTGTTTATGTTGTCCTGTTAGAGTGTTTATGGTGTGGTGTTAGAGTGTTTATGTTGTGCTGTTAGAGTGTTTATGTTGTGCTGTTAGAGTGTTTATGTTGTGCTGTTTAAGTGTTTATGTTGTACTGTTAGAAGTGTTTATGGTGTGGTGTCAGAGTGTTTTATGTTGTCCTCTTAGAGTGTTTATGTTGTGCTGTTAAGTGTTTGCCAGGTGTGGTGTTAGAAGTGTTTGTGTTGTCCTCTTAGAGAGTGTTATGTTGTGCTGTTAGAGTGTTTATGGTGTGGTGTTAGAAGTGTTATGTTGTCCTGTTAGAGTGTTTATGTTGTTGTGCTGTTAAGAGTGTTTATGGTGTGGTGTTAGAGTGTTTATGGTGTGGTGTTAGAGTGTTTATGTTATTTGTCCTGTTAGAGTGTTTATGTTGTGGTGTTAAGTGTTTATAATTGTGGTGTTAGAGTGTTTATGGTGTGGTGTTAGAGTGTTTATGTTGTCCTGTTAGAGTGTTTATGTTGTGGTGTTAGAGTGTTTATGGTGTGGTGTTAGAGTGTTTATGTTGTCCTGTTAGAGTGTTTATGTTGTGGTGTTAGAGTGTTTATGGTGTGGTGTTAGAGTGTTTATGTTGTCCTGTTAGAGTGTTTATGTTGTGGTGTTAGAGTGTTTATGGTGTGGTGTTAGAGTGTTTATGGTGTGGTGTTAGAGTGTTTATGGTGTGGTGTTAGAGTGTTTATGGTGTGGTGTTAGAGTGTTTATGGTGTGGTGTTAGAGTGTTTATGGTGTGGTGTTAGAGTGTTTATGGTGTGGTGTTAGAGTGTTTATGGTGTGGTGTTAGAGTGTTTATGGTGTGGTGTTAGAGTGTTTATGGTGTGGTGTTAGAGTGTTTATGGTGTGGTGTTAGAGTGTTTATGGTGTGGTGTTAGAGTGTTTATGGTGTGGTGTTAGAGTGTTTATGGTGTGGTGTTAGAGTGTTTATGGTGTGGTGTTAGAGTGTTTATGGTGTGGTGTTAGAGTGTTTATGGTGTGGTGTTAGAGTGTTTATGGTGTGGTGTTAGAGTGTTTATGGTGTGGTGTTAGAGTGTTTATGGTGTGGTGTTAGAGTGTTTATGTTGTCCTGTTAGAGTGTTTATGGTGTGGTGTTAGAGTGTTTATGTTGTGGTGTTAGAGTGTTTATGTTGTGGTGTTAGAGTGTTTATGTTGTCCTCTTAGAGTGTTTATGTTGTGCTGTTAGAGTGTTTATGTTGTCCTGTTAGAGTGTTTATGGTGTGGTGTTAGAGTGTTTATGGTGTGGTGTTAGAGTGTTTATGGTGTGGTGTTAGAGTGTTTATGGTGTGGTGTTAGAGTGTTTATGGTGTGGTGTTAGAGTGTTTATGGTGTGGTGTTAAGTGTTTATGTTGTCCTGATAGAGTGTTTATGGTGTGGTATTTGATGTTTATGTTGGTGTTAAGTGTTTATGTTGTGGTGTTAAGTGTTTATGTTGTCTCCTCTTAAGTGTTTATGTTGTGCTGTTAGAAGTGTTTATGTCCTGTTAGAGTGTTTATGGTGTGGTGTTAGAGTGTTTATGGTGTGGTGTTAGAGTGTTTATGGTGTGGTGTTAGAGTGTTTATGGTGTGGTGTTAGAGTGTTTATGTTGTGCTGTTAGAGTGTTTATGGTGTGGTGTTAGAGTGTTTATGTTGTGCTGTTAGAGTGTTTATGTTGTCCTCTTAGAGTGTTTATGTTGTCCTCTTAGAGTGTTTATGTTGTCCTGTTAGAGTGTTTATGTTGTGGTGTTAGAGTGTTTATGGTGTGGTGTTAGAGTGTTTATGTTGTGCTGTTAGAGTGTTTATGTTGTCCTCTTAGAGTGTTTATGTTGTCCTGTTAGAGTGTTTATGTTGTGGTGTTAGATTGTTTATGGTGTGGTGTTAGAGTGTTTATGGTGTGGTGTTAGAGTGTTTATAATTGTGGTGTTAAGTGTTTATGGTGTGTGGTGTTAGAAGTGTTTATGTTGTCCTGTTAGAGTGTTTATGTTGTGAGTGTTAGAGTGTTTATGGTGTGGTGTTAGAGTGTTTATGGTGTGGTGTTAGAGTGTTTGTAATTGTGTTAGAGTGTTTGTAAATTGTGGTGTTAAGTGTTTATGTTGTGCTGTTAGAGTGTTTATGTTGTGGTGTTAGAGTGTTTATGTTGTCCTCTTAGAGTGTTTATGTTGTGCTGTTAGAGGTTTATGTTGTCCTGTTAGAGTGTTTATGGTGTGGTGTTAGAGTGTTTATGGTGTGGTGTTAGAGTGTTTATGGTGTGGTGTTAGAGTGTTTATGGTGTGGTGTTAGAGTGTTTATGGTGTGAATTGGTAGAAGTGTTTATGGTGTGGTGTTAAGTGTTTATGGTGTGGTGTTAGAGTGTTTATGTTGTCCTGTTAGAGTGTTTATGGTGTGGTGTTAGAGTGTTTATGTTGTGGTGTTAGAGTGTTTATGTTGTGGTGTTAGAGTGTTTATGTTGTCCTCTTAGAGTGTTTATGTTGTGCTGTTAGAGGTTTATGTTGTCCTGTTAGAGTGTTTATGGTGTGGTGTTAGAGTGTTTATGGTGTGGTGTTAGAGTGTTTATGGTGTGGTGTTAGAGTGTTTATGGTGTGGTGTTAGAGTGTTTATATTTGTGGTGTTAGAGTGTTTATATTTGTGCTGTTAAGTGTTTATATTTGTCCTCTTAAGTGTTTATATTTGTTCCTGTTAGAGTGTTTATGGTGGTGTTAGAGTGTTTATGTTGTGGTGTTAGAGTGTTTATGGTGTGCTGTTAGAGTGTTTATGTTGTCCTCTTAGAGTGTTTATGTTGTGCTGTTAGAGTGTTTATGGTGTGGTGTTAGAGTGTTTATGGTGTGGTGTTAGAGTGTTTATGTTGTCCTCTTAGAGTGTTTATGTTGTCCTCTTAGAGTGTTTATGTTGTGCTGTTAGAGTGTTTATGGTGTGGTGTTAGAGTGTTTATGTTGTGCTGTTAGAGTGTTTATGGTGTGGTGTTAGAGTGTTTATGGTGTGGTGTTAGAGTGTTTATGTTGTGCTGTTAGAGTGTTTATGTTGTCCTCTTAGAGTGTTTATGTTGTCCTCTTAGAGTGTTTATGTTGTCCTCTTAGAGTGTTTATGTTGTCCTCTTAGAGTGTTTATGTTGTGCTGTTAGAGTGTTTATGGTGTGGTGTTAGAGTGTTTATGGTGTGGTGTTAGAGTGTTTATGTTGTCCTGTTAGAGTGTTTATGTTGTGGTGTTAGAGTGTTTATGGTGTGGTGTTAGAGTGTTTATGGTGTGGTGTTAGAGTGTTTATGGTGTGGTGTTAAGTGTTTATATTTGTGCTGTTAGAGTATTTTATATTTGTCCTCATAGAGTGTTTATGTTGTCCTGTTAGAAGTGTTTATGGTGTGGTGTTAGAGTGTTTATATTTGTGGTGTTAGAGTGTTTATGGTGTGGTGTTAGAGTGTTTATGGTGTGGTGTTAAGTGTTTATGTTGTCCTGTTAGAAGTGTTTATGTTGTGGTGTTAAGTGTTTATGGTGTGGTGTTAGAGTGTTTATGTTGTCCTCTTAGAAGTGTTTATATTTGTGCTGTTAGAGTGTTTATGGTGTGGTGTTAAGTGTTTTATGGTGTGGTGTTAGAGTGTTTATGTTGTCCTGTTGAGTGTTTATGTTGTGGTGTTAGAGTGTTTATGAATTGGTGTTAGAGTGTTTATGGTGTGGTGTTAGAGTGTTTATGGTGGTGTTAGAGTGTTTATAATTGTGGTGTTAGAGTGTTTATGTTGTTTTATTTGATGTTTATGTTGTCCTCTTAGAGTGTTTATGTTGTCCTGTTAGAGTGTTTGTAATTGTGGTGTTAGATTGTTTATGGTGTGGTGTTAAGTGTTTATGTTGTCCTGTTAAGTGTTTATGTTGTGGTGTTAGAGTGTTTATGGTGTGGTGTTAGAGTGTTTATGGTGTGGTGTTAGAGTGTTTATGTTGTGGTGTTAGAGTGTTTATGTTGTCCTGTTAGAGTGTTTATGGTGTGGTGTTAGAGTGTTTATGTTGTGGTGTTAGAGTGTTTATGTTGTCCTGTTAGAGTGTTTATGTTGTGGTGCTAGAGTGTTTATGTTGTGGTGTTAGAGTGTTTATGTTGTGCTGTTAGAGTGTTTATGTTGTGGTGTTAGAGTGTTTATGGTGTGGTGTTAGAGTGTTTATGGTGTGGTGTTAGAGTGTTTATGTTGTCCTGTTAGAGTGTTTATGTTGTCCTGTTAGAGTGTTTATGTTGTGGTGTTAGAGTGTTTATGGTGTGGTGTTAGAGTGTTTATGTTGTGGTGTTAGAGTGTTTATGGTGTGGTGTTAGAGTGTTTATGCTGTCCTGTTAGAGTGTTTATGTTGTGGTGTTAGAGTGTTTATGTTGTGGTGTTAGAGTGTTTATGTTGTGGTGTTAGAGTGTTTATGGTGTGGTGTTAGAGTGTTTATGGTGTGGTGTTAGAGTGTTTATGTTGTCCTGTTAGAGTGTTTATGTTGTGGTGTTAGAGTGTTTATGTTGTGGTGTTAGAGTGTTTATGTTGTGGTGTTAGAGTGTTTATGTTGTGGTGTTAGAGTGTTTATGGTGTGGTGTTAGAGTGTTTATGTTGTGGTGTTAGAGTGTTTATGGTGTGGTGTTAGAGTGTTTATGCTGTCCTGTTAGAGTGTTTATGTTGTCCTGTTAGAGTGTTTATGTTGTGGTGTTAGAGTGTTTATGTTGTGGTGTTAGAGTGTTTATGGTGTGGTGTTAGAGTGTTTATGGTGTGGTGTTAGAGTGTTTATGTTGTGCTGTTAGAGTGTTTATGGTGTGGTGTTAGAGTGTTTATGTTGTCCTGTTAGAGTGTTTATGGTGTGGTGTTAGAGTGTTTATGGTGTGGTGTTAGAGTGTTTATGGTGTGGTGTTAGAGTGTTTATGGTGTGGTGTTAGAGTGTTTATGTTGTGCTGTTAGAGTGTTTATGGTGTGGTGTTAGAGTGTTTATGGTGTGGTGTTAGAGTGTTTATGTTGTCCTGTTAGAGTGTTTATGTTGTGCTGTTAGAGTGTTTATGTTGTCCTCTTAGAGTGTTTATGTTGTCCTCTTAGAGTGTTTATGTTGTCCTCTTAGAGTGTTAATGTTGTGCTGTTAGAGTGTTTATGTTGTCCTGTTAGAGTGTTTATGTTGTCCTCTTAGAGCGTTTATGTTGTCCTGTTAGAGTGTTTATGTTGTCCTCTTAGAGTGTTTATGTTGTCCTGTTAGAGTGTTTATGTTGTCCTCTTAGAGTGTTTATGTTGTCCTGTTAGAGTGTTTATGTTGTTCTGTTAAGTGTTTATGTTGTCCTCTTAGAGTGTTTATATTTGTCCTCTTAGAGTGTTTATATTTGTCCTCTTAGAGTGTTTATGTTGTCCTCTTAAGTGTTTATATTTGTCTCTTAGAGTGTTTATATTTGTCCTGTTGGAGTGTTTATATTTGTCCTGTTGAAGTGTTATATTGTCCTGTTAGAGTGTTTATGTTGTATGAAGTATTAAGTGTTTATATTTGTGGTGTTAAGTGTTTATGTTGTGGTGTTAGAGTGTTTATGTTGTGGTGTTAGAGTGTTTATGTTGTCCTGTTAGAGTGTTTATGTTGTGGTGTTAGAGTGTTTATGTTGTCCTCTTAGAGCGTTTATGTTGTCCTCTTAGAGTGTTTATGTTGTCCTCTTAGAGTGTTTATGTTGTCCTCTTAGAGTGTTTATGTTGTCCTCTTAGAGTGTTTATGTTGTCCTCTTAGAGTGTTTATGTTGTCCTCTTAGAGTGTTTATGTTGTGCTGTTAGAGTGTTTATGTTGTCCTGTTAGAGTGTTTATGTTGTCCTGTTAGAGTGTTTATGTTGTGCTGTTAGAGTGTTTATGTTGTGCTGTTAGAGTGTTTAGTTGTGATGTTAGAGTGTTTATGTTGTCCTGTTAGAGTGTTTATGTTGTCCTGTTAGAGTGTTTATGTTGTCCTGTTAGAGTGTTTATGTTGTGCTGTTAGAGTGTTTATGTTGTGCTGTTAGAGTGTTTATGTTGTGCTGTTAGAGTGTTTATGTTGTCCTGTTAGAGTGTTTATGTTGTGCTGTTAGAGTGTTTATGTTGTGCTGTTAGAGTGTTTATGTTGTCCTGTTAGAGTGTTTATGTTGTGGTGTTAGAGTGTTTATGTTGTGGTGTTAGAGTGTTTATGTTGTCCTGTTAGAGTGTTTATGTTGTCCTGTTAGAGTGTTTATGTTGTCCTGTTAGAGTGTTTATGTTGTCCTGTTAGAGTGTTTATGTTGTCCTCTTAGAGTGTTTATGTTGTCCTGTTAGAGTGTTTATGTTGTGGTGTTAGAGTGTTTATGTTGTGCTGTTAGAGTGTTTATGTTGTCCTCTTAGAGTGTTTATGTTGTGGTGTTAGAGTGTTTATGTTGTCCTGTTAGAGTGTTTATGTTGTGGTGTTAGAGTGTTTATGTTGTCCTGTTAGAGTGTTTATGTTGTCCTGTTAGAGTGTTTATGTTGTGCTGTTAGAGTGTTTATGTTGTCCTGTTAGAGTGTTTATGTTGTCCTGTTAGAGTGTTTATGTTGTCCTGTTCGAGTGTTTATGTTGTGCTGTTAGAGTGTTTATGTTGTGGTGTTAGAGTGTTTATGTTGTCCTGTTAGAGTGTTTATGTTGTCCTGTTAGAGTGTTTATGTTGTGCTGTTAGAGTGTTTATGTTGTCCTGTTAGAGTGTTTATGTTGTCCTGTTAGAGTGTTTATGTTGTGCTGTTAGAGTGTTTATGTTGTGGTGTTAGAGTGTTTATGTTGTCCTGTTAGAGTGTTTATGTTGTCCTGTTAGAGTGTTTATGTTGTCCTCTTAGAGTGTTTATGTTGTGCTGTTAGAGTGTTTATATTGTCCTGTTAGAGTGTTTATGTTGTCCTCTTAGAGTGTTTATGTTGTCCTGTTAGAGTGTTTATGTTGTCCTGTTAGAGTGTTTATGTTGTCCTGTTAGAGTGTTTATGTTGTCCTGTTAGAGTGTTTATGTTGTGGTGTTAGAGTGTTTATGTTGTCCTGTTAGAGTGTTTATGTTGTGGTGTTAGAGTGTTTATGTTGTCCTGTTAGAGTGTTTATGTTGTCCTGTTAGAGTGTTTATGTTGTGCTGTTAGAGTGTTTATGTTGTGGTGTTAGAGTGTTTATGTTGTCCTGTTAGAGTGTTTATGTTGTCCTGTTAGAGTGTTTATGTTGTCCTGTTAGAGTGTTTATGTTGTCCTGTTAGAGTGTTTATGGTGTGCTGTTAGAGTGTTTATGTTGTGCTGTTAGAGTGTTTATGTTGTGCTGTTAGAGTGTTTATGTTGTCCTGTTAGAGTGTTTATGTTGTGCTGTTAGAGTGTTTATGTTGTCCTGTTAGAGTGTTTATGTTGTCCTGTTAGAGTGTTTATGTTGTGGTGTTAGAGTGTTTATGTTGTCCTGTTAGAGTGTTTATGTTGTCCTGTTAGAGTGTTTATGTTGTGCTGTTAGAGTGTTTATGTTGTGGTGTTAGAGTGTTTATGTTGTCCTGTTAGAGTGTTTATGTTGTGCTGTTAGAGTGTTTATGTTGTCCTGTTAGAGTGTTTATGTTGTCCTGTTAGAGTGTTTATGTTGTCCTGTTAGAGTGTTTATGTTGTCCTCTTAGAGTGTTTATGTTGTCCTGTTAGAGTGTTTATGTTGTGCTGTTAGAGTGTTTATGTTGTCCTGTTAGAGTGTTTATGTTGTCCTGTTAGAGTGTTTATGTTGTCCTGTTAGAGTGTTTATGTTGTCCTGTTAGAGTGTTTATGTTGTGGTGTTAGAGTGTTTATGTTGTCCTGTTAGAGTGTTTATGTTGTCCTGTTAGAGTGTTTATGTTGTGCTGTTAGAGTGTTTATGTTGTCCTGTTAGAGTGTTTATGTTGTCCTGTTAGAGTGTTTATGTTGTCCTGTTAGAGTGTTTATGTTGTGCTGTTAGAGTGTTTATGTTGTCCTGTTAGAGTGTTTATGTTGTGGTGTTAGAGTGTTTATGTTGTCCTCTTAGAGTGTTTATGTTGTCCTGTTAGAGTGTTTATGTTGTCCTGTTAGAGTGTTTATGTTGTGCTGTTAGAGTGTTTATGTTGTCCTGTTAGAGTGTTTATGTTGTCCTGTTAGAGTGTTTATGTTGTGGTGTTAGAGTGTTTATGTTGTGCTGTTAGAGTGTTTATGTTGTCCTGTTAGAGTGTTTATGTTGTCCTGTTAGAGTGTTTATGTTGTCCTCTTAGAGTGTTTATGTTGTCCTGTTAGAGTGTTTATGTTGTGCTGTTAGAGTGTTTATGTTGTCCTGTTAGAGTGTTTATGTTGTCCTGTTAGAGTGTTTATGTTGTCCTGTTAGAGTGTTTATGTTGTCCTGTTAGAGTGTTTATGTTGTGCTGTTAGAGTGTTTATGTTGTCCTGTTAGAGTGTTTATGTTGTGCTGTTAGAGTGTTTATGTTGTGCTGTTAGAGTGTTTATGTTGTCCTGTTAGAGTGTTTATGTTGTGGTGTTAGAGTGTTTATGTTGTGCTGTTAGAGTGTTTATGTTGTCCTGTTAGAGTGTTTATGTTGTCCTGTTAGAGTGTTTATGTTGTCCTGTTAGAGTGTTTATGTTGTCTGTTAGAGTGTTTATGTTGTCCTGTTAGAGTGTTTATGTTGTCCTGTTAGAGTGTTTATGTTGTCCTGTTAGAGTGTTTATGTTGTCCTGTTAGAGTGTTTATGTTGTGCTGTTAGAGTGTTTATGTTGTGCTGTTAGAGTGTTTATGTTGTGGTGTTAGAGTGTTTATGTTGTCCTGTTAGAGTGTTTATGTTGTGCTGTTAGAGTGTTTATGTTGTCCTGTTAGAGTGTTTATGTTGTCCTGTTAGAGTGTTTATGTTGTCCTCTTAGAGTGTTTATGTTGTGCTGTTAGAGTGTTTATGTTGTCCTGTTAGAGTGTTTATGTTGTGCTGTTAGAGTGTGTGTGTGAATTCATACGAGTATATGTGGTTGTGTTCATTTATAAAAAGAAAAATAGTTTGTTGTGTTAGCATGTTTTATATTTTACAGTAACGAATCAGTGTATATATTTACGTGTGCATCTGTGTGTACTAGGCAACTTGCATAGATATGTACAATCAGCGTGTGCACCATCGACCTCATAATTATCTGTATATAATGTGTGAATATACGCTTCTCTCAGTGACTAATAACAATGTACTGTATCTACGTTTTGATGTGTACCAACAAGAACGTGTGTCCGTGCGATATTAGTGTATGTGCCTTAAATATGTTATGAGCGTATGTGTACACGGTATGTGCACCTGAAAATACACATGTTGGTCGCGAGGCTACAGAGGGAGGTGCCCCCCGGGTATTGTTAATTAATTCTTAATTGTTGTGAGGCACGAACTGCTCAGGTGTACCAACCCTGCCACCCACCAGTTGTACTGAGCATAACAGCAACAATAATACTAGGAAATACAGCAATACCAATGACAACAGCAACAGGGAGTGTAGGATTTACAGCAATAAATACAACAAAAACACCAACAAAACATGGAGCAGCAACAACAAAAATATCAAAGCAGCAATAACAGCATTAAGTGCAATAATTATATTTAAAAATACAACGGTAACAGCAGAATTAAAAACTTGAAGAACATTAGAAAGTGTAGCAAACGTAACAATAACAGCATCAAATTCAGCAATAACAGCACATAGAACACCATAACATCAAGTACAATAATAACAACACCAAGAACATCAATAACAGCATCAAATACAGCAATAACAGCATCAAATACAGCAATAACAGCACCTAAAACATCAATAACAACATCAAATACATCAATAACAACGAGCTTAGTAAGGATGACTGACACCTCACCTCTAAGCTTCATTCCCCTCACTCTCTCAGCATTAATATTCAGTGGTCCAGACTTACTCCTTCTCTCTTGTTGAAAGGTAGACGTGTGTGTGTGTGTGTGTGTGTGTGTGTGTGTGTGTGTGTGTGTGAAGGGGTGAGGAGGGGAGGTAGAGAAGATGAGAGACAAAGATAAATATAAAGGGAGAGAGGAAGCCTGGTGGGAGGGTGAATGAGAAATAATGAAATAGAGAAATAAAGGGAGACAAAGAGAAGGGGAGAAAGTGAGTGAGAGACGAAGAGAAAGAAATAAGGGAGATTGGGAGGTAGACACAGAGGGTGAGAGACAAAAAGGGAAAGGGCAAGAGAAAGAGAGACAAAGAGAGAGGGAGAGAAATTGAAAGAAAGAGAGGGAGAAAGCGAGAAGAAATGAGACAAAAAGACAAAGGGAGAGACAAAGAGAGAAAGTGTGTTAGAGATAATGGGTGAGAGAGGGAGAAAGAGATTAAGAGGGGACAGTAGAGAGACAGGAAGAGTGTGTGTGTGTGTGTGTACGTCTGTCGGTTTGTGTATAAATGTGTTTGCATGTCTGTTGGTCTTTTTTGTGTATTTGTATGTAGACTATCATCCTGTCTATAAATGCAAGTATGTATACCCGTAAATGTGCACATGTGTACCTATTTCCTTTCATCTGTGAGTATTTTTATGACACGAACAGACGTAATGGTAAGACTAAGATAAAAATAATTCCTCGTAATAATCCGTATCATCAACTGAACCACAACAACCGAGGGCAGAGTAATAATCAGAGGAAGATTCTCATTATTACATCAATAACCCGAAACTTCCACAATACCTGCCATGAAAGTCAGGGGCGGTTCTAAGGGAATAATTGCAAGGGAGGGTAGGAGGGTGAGGCTGTGTTTTGGTCATCAGCTGATCACCAAGACGACACAAGGTCAACATTGAGTCCTCAGTTGATTACCACGTCGACACAAGGTAAACAATGCGTCATCAGCTGATTACCACAACAAAGGGAAAAACAAAGCATTAAACTCTTCAGCTGAACCAACATGAGTGAATCAGCTTATTATCACAAAAACTCAATCAGCTGATCATCACAAAAACTCAATCAGCTGATCATCACAACAAAATATTAGTTGATCATCATAACTTAAAGCATAAAGTTAGTGAGTCATCAGCTGATCATCAGAGTAAAAAGTAAACAAACAGTGAATTATCAGTTGATCATCACAACAACAAAATCAGCTAATAACCATAACAGAAGAATCAGCTGATCATCACAACAGAGAATAAACACCAGGTGGGCAAGAGAGGTCGTTCCTTTAGCCTTAACAAGGACGCCCCCCCCCCCCCACATACTAGCGTCATTACCTCCCACAACGTAAAGGAACACGCGGTAACCGAAACGTTGTAAACATGAAGAGGTTCGTTTAGCGAGTGTGTGTGTGGGTGGAGTACTGCTGTGGTTAGCTGTAGCTGTGTGGTTCGTGCGTGTTTATGACTTTAATGGTTCCCTGCTAAAGAAGTGTGTGTGTGTGTGTGTGTGTTTAGGCATGTAAGATAGACACAGACATGTTCTCTCACGTAAACATAAATACGATTACATATATGTATACATAGAATTCACTTACATTACACACACACACACACACACACACACACACACACACACTTTAATAGGTATAAAACCATATAGTCCTGGCCTAACCCAAGCCACCCCGCCCTAACATGACCTAACCCAACCTAATGTAAACTCCCTGGTCCCCCGACAGCCTATAACCTAACCTAACCTAACCTTACCTTCTTGCTCTCCCTGACAGCCTATAACCTAACCTAACCTAACCTAACCTAACCTTCTTGCTCTCCCTGACAGCCTATAACCTATTCTAACCTAACCTAACCTTCCTGCTCTCCCTGACAGTCGATACATGCCACAATAGACAATCTGTGAGCTGCTAAATTATCAATACCTTCTCCACAAAAGGTTTTTTGCAGCAAAAATATCGCGACAATGACTTCAGCTGAACCATTGTGCAGTCCAAAGGCGTTAACCCACTCGCTAAGTAACTAAATGTGTCTAATGTATTGGTGGTGTAGTGTATATTAGTAATGTATTGGTGGTGGTGTAGTGTATATTAGTAATGTATTGGTGGTGATGTAGTGTATATTAGTAATGTATTGGTGGTGATGTAGTGTATATTAATAATGTATTGGTGGTGATGTAGCATATATTAATAATGTATTGGTGGTGATGAAGTGTATGTTAGTAATGTATTGGTGGTGATGTAGTGTATATTAGTAATGTATTGGTGGTGATGTAGTGTATATTAGTAATGTATTGGAGGTGGTGTAGTGTATATTAGTAATGTATTGGTGGTGTAGTGTATATTAGTAATGTATTGGTGGTGATGTAGTGTATATTAGTAATGAATTGGTGGTGATGTAGTATATATTAGTAATGTGTTGGTGGTGATGTAGTATATATTAGTAATGTGTTGGTGGTGATGTAGTGTATGCTAGTAATGTATTGGTGGTGGTATAGTGTATATTAGTAATGTATTGGTGGTGATGTAGTATATATTAGTAATGTGTTGGTGGTGATGTAGTGTATGCTAGTAATGTATTGGTGGTGGTATAGTGTATATTAGTAATGTATTGGTGGTGGTGTATATTAACAATGTTTAGGCAGGTGTAGTGTATATTAGTAATATATTGCGGTGTAGCGTATATTAGTAATGTATTGCGGTGATGGTGTATATTAATAATGTATTGGTGGTGGTGGCGTGTATATTAATAATGCATGGTGCGGTGGCACATAATGCATTGGTGGTGATGTAGTGTATATTAATAATGTATTGGTGGTGATGTAGTGTATATTAATAATGTATTGCGGTGGTGTAGTATATTATCAATGTATTGGTGGTGTAGTGTATTAGTAATGTATTGGTGGTGTATATTAATAATGTATTGGTGGTGGTGTAGTGTATAATAGTAATGTATTGGTGTAGTGGCATTAGTAATGTATTGCGTGTAGTGTATATTAGCAATGTATTGGTGGTGGTGTAGTGCATATTAGTAACGTATGTATTGGTGGTGATGTAGTGTATATTAATAATGTATTGGTGGTGATGTAGTGTATATTAATAATGTATTGGTGGTGGTGTAGTGTATATTAGTAATGTATTGGTGGTGATGTAGTGTATATGAATAATGTATTGGTGGTGATGTAGTGTATATTAGTAATGTATTGGTGGTGATGTAGTGTATATAAGTAATGTATTGGTGGTGTAGTGTATATTAGTAATGCATTGGTGGTGGTGTAGTGTATATTAATAATGTATTGGTGGTGGTGTAGTGTATATTAGTAATGTATTGGTGGTGATGTAGTGTATATTAGTAATGTATTGGTGGTGATGTAGTGTATATTAGTAATGTATTGGTGGTGATGTAGTGTATATTAATAATGCATTGGTGGTGGTGTAGTGTATATTAGTAATGTATTGGTGGTGATGAAGTGTATATTAATAATGTATTGGTGGTGGTGTAGTGTATATTAATAATGTATTGGTGGTGGTGTAGTGTATATTAGTAATGTATTGGTGGTGGTGTAGTGTATATTAGTAATGTATTGGTGGTGATGTAGTGTATATTAATAATGTATTGGTGGTGGTGTAGTGTATATTAATAATGTATTGGTGGTGGTGTAGTGTATATTAGTAATGTATTGGTGGTGATGTAGTGTATATTAATAATGTATTGGTGGTGATGTAGTGTATATTAATAATGTATTGGTGGTGGTGTAGTGTATATTAATAATGTATTGGTGGTGGTGTAGTGTATATTAGTAATGTATTGGTGGTGATGTAGTGTATATTAATAATGTATTGGTGGTGGTGTAGTGTATATTAGTAATGTATTGGTGAGTGTATATTAATAATGTATTGTGGTGATGTAGTGTATATTAATAATGTATTGGTAGTGGTGTAGTGTATATTAATAATAATGTATTGGTGTAGTGTATAATATGTATTGGTGGTGGTGTAGTGTATATTATTAATGTATTGGTGGTGGTGTAGTGTATATTAATAATGTATTGGTGGTGGTGTAGTGTATATTAATAATGTATTGGTGGTGGTATAGTGTATATTAATAATGTATTGGTGGTGATGCTTAGTGTATGTGTGTGTATTGGTGGTGGTGTAGTGTATATTAGTAATGTGGTGGTGGTGTAGTGTATATTAATAATGTATTGGTGGTGGTGTAGTGTATATTAATAATGTATTGGTGGTGATGTAGTGTATATTAATAATAATGTATTGGTGTTGGTGGTGTAGTGTATATTAGTAATGTATTGGTGGTGGTGTAGTGTATGTTAGTAATGAATTGGTGGTGATGTAGTGTATATTAGTAATGTATTGGTGGTGGTGTAGTGTATATTAATAATGTATTGGTGGTGATGTAGTGTATATTAGTAATGTATTGGTGGTGATGTAGTGTATATTAGTAATGTGTTGGTGGTGGTGTAGTATATATTAGTAATGTATTGGTGGTGATGTAGTGTATATTAGTAATGTATTGGTGGTGGTGTAGTGTATATTAGTAATGTATTGGTGGCGGTGTAGTGTATATTAGTAATGTATTGGTGGTGGTGTAGTGTATATTAGTAATGTATTGGTGGTGATGTAGTGTATATTAGTAATGTATTGGTGGTGATGTAGTGTATATTAGTAATGTATTGGTGGTGGTGTAGTATATATTAGTAATGTATTGGTGGTGGTGAAGTGTATATTAGTAATGTATTGGTGGTGATGTAGTGTATATTAGTAATGTATTGGTGGTGATGTAGTGTATATTAGTAATGTATTGGTGGTGATGTAGTGTATATTAATAATGTATTGGTGGTGATGTAGTATATATTAGTATTGTATTGGTGGTGATGTAGTGTATATTAGTAATGTATTGGTGGTGATGTAGTGTATATTAGTAATGTATTGGTGGTGATGTAGTGTATATTAGTAATGTATTGGTGGTGATGTAGTGTATATTAGTAATGTATTGGTGGTGATGTAGTGTATATTAGTAATGTATTGGTGGTGATGTAGTGTATATAAGTAATGTATTGGTGGTGTAGTGTATATTAGTAATGTATTGATGGTGATGTAGTGTATATTAATAATGTATTGGTGGTGGTGTAGTGTATATTAGTAATGTATTGGTGGTGATGTAGTGTATATTAGCAATGTATTGGTGGTGATGTAGTGTATATTAGTAATGTATTGGTGGTGATGTAGTGTATATTAATAATGTATTGGTGGTGGTGTAGTGTATATTAGTAATGTATTGGTGGTGATGTAGTGTATATTAATAATGTATTGGTGATGGTGTAGTGTATATTAATAATGTATTGGTGGTGGTGTAGTGTATATTAGTAATGTATTGGTGGTGGTTTAGTGTATATTAGTAATGTATTGGTGGTGATGTAGTGTATATTAATAATGTATTGGTGGTGGTGTAGTGTATATTAATAATGTATTGGTGGTGGTGTAGTGTATATTAGTAATGTATTGGTGGTGATGTAGTGTATATTAATTATGTATTGGTGGTGATGTAGTGTATATTAATAATGTATTGGTGGTGGTGTAGTGTATATTAATAATGTATTGGTGGTGGTGTAGTGTATATTAGTAATGTATTGGTGGTGATGTAGTGTATATTAATAATGTATTGGTGGTGGTGTAGTGTATATTAGTAATGTATTGTTGGTGATGTAGTGTATATTAATAATGTATTGGTGGTGATGTAGTGTATATTAATAATGTATTGGTGGTGGTGTAGTGTATATTAATAATGTATTGGTGGTGGTGTAGTGTATATTAATAATGTATTGGTGGTGGTGTAGTGTATATTAGTAATGTATTGGTGGTGGTGTAGTGTATATTAATAATGTATTGGTGGTGGTGTAGTGTATATTAATAATGTATTGGTGGTGGTGTAGTGTATATTAATAATGTATTGGTGGTGATGTAGTGTATATTAGTAATGTATTGGTGGTGGTGTAGTGTATATTAGTAATGTATTGGTGGTGGTGTAGTGTATATTAATAATGTATTGGTGGTGGTGTAGTGTATATTAATAATGTATTGGTGGTGATGTAGTGTATATTAATAATGTATTGGTGGTGGTGTAGTGTATATTAGTAATGTATTGGTGGTGGTGTAGTGTATATTAATAATGTATTGGTGGTGGTGTAGTGTATATTAATAATGTATTGGTGGTGGTGTAGCGTATATTAGTAATGTATTGGTGGTGGTGTAGTGTATATTAGTAATGTATTGGTGGTGGTGTAGTGTATATTAGTAATGTATTGGTGGTGGTGTAGTGTATATTAGTAATGTATTGGTGGTGATGTAGTGTATATTAATAATGTATTGGTGGTGATGTAGTGTATATTAATAATGTATTGGTGGTGGTGTAGTGTATATTAGTAATGTATTGGTGGTGATGTAGTGTATATTAATAATGTATTGGTGGTGATGTAGTGTATATTAGTAATGCATTAGTGGTGATGTAGTGTATGTTAGTAAAGTATTAATGGTGATGTAGTGTATATTAGTAATGTATTGGTGGTGATGTAGTGTATATTAGTAATGTATTAGTGATGATGTAGTGTATATTAGTAATGTATTGGTGGTGATGTAGTGTACTGTATATTAGTAATGTATTGGTGGTGATGTAGTGTATATTAGTAATGTATTGGTGAGTGATGTAGTGTATATTAATAATGTGGTGGTGGTGAGTGTATAGTAATGTATTGGTGATGTAGTGTATATTAATAATGTATTGGTGGTGGTGTAGTGTATATTAATAATGTATTGGTGGTGGTGTAGTGTATATTAGTAATGTATTGGTGGTGGTGTAGTGTATATTAGTAATGTATTCGTGGTGATGTAGTGTATATTAATAATGTATTGGTGGTGGTGTAGTGTATATTAATAATGTATTGGTGGTGGTGTAGTGTATAATAGTAATGTATTGGTGGTGATGTAGTGTATATTAATAATGTATTGGTGGTGATGTAGTGTATATTAATAATGTATTGGTGGTGGTGTGGTATATTAATAATGTATTGGTAGTGGTGTAGTATAGTAATGTATTGGTATTTGATATAGTGTATATTAATAATGTATTGGTGGTGGTGTAGTGTATATTAGTAATGTATTGTTGGTGATGTAGTGTATATTAATAATGTATTGGTGGTGATGTAGTGTATATTAATAATGTATTGGTGGTGGTGTAGTGTATATTAATAATGTATTGGTGGTTGTGTAGTGTATATTAATAATGTATTGGTGGTGGTGTAGTGTATATTAGTAATGTATTGGTGGTGGTGTAGTGTATATTAATAATGTATTGGTGGTGGTGTAGTGTATATTAATAATGTATTGGTGGTGGTGTAGTGTATATTAATAATGTATTGGTGGTGATGTAGTGTATATTAGTAATGTATTGGTGGTGGTGTAGTGTATATTAGTAATGTATTGGTGGTGGTGTAGTGTATATTAATAATGTATTGGTGGTGGTGTAGTGTATATTAATAATGTATTGGTGGTGATGTAGTGTATATTAATAATGTATTGGTGGTGGTGTAGTGTATATTAGTAATGTATTGGTGGTGGTGTAGTGTATATTAATAATGTATTGGTGGTGGTGTAGTGTATATTAATAATGTATTGGTGGTGGTGTAGTGTAAATTAGTAATGTATTGGTGGTGGTGTAGTGTATATTAGTAATGTATTGGTGGTGGTGTAGTGTATATTAGTAATGTGTTGGTGGTGGTGTAGTGTATATTA